>NC_084619.1:40645730-40815730 GCF_033978795.1 Nerophis ophidion
TGGTAACTATTAGCGCTTGATTAGCTTCCACGCTATTTCGTTTGTTCTTTTCCCTAGTTCTCACGCTAGCGCTTTCTGTTCTTTCTAGCTTCCACGCTAGTTCTGTTGTTTTGTTTGTTAGTGCCTTCATGCAAAGTGTTTTGTTTCCTAGTCTGTTTTATAGTGTTCTTTAGTGTGTAAATAAATCATCATCCTTACCCTCCCGCTGTGTTTCATCTTTGCTGCACCCACGAGAGAACAACTCGTCACCACAATGCCACCAAGACGTCACAACCTGATAGTCGGAGGAGTGTGTCCACGGGTGTCTTGACGCGCAGTGTCTCAGGGAAGTCGACGGCAGCTTTATGGACGGCGCAAGCTCAGCTGATCTCCGGTAAGAAGCAACTTTTTGCCACAATTTTCTCACCGAAACCTGCTGGTTGACATTCGGTCGGGATCCATGTTCGCTTGACCGCTCTGATCCACAGTAAAGTTTAAACTCCGGGAATTTTAAACAAGGAACCACCGTGTGTTTCTGTGGCTAAAGGCTAAAGCTTCCCAACTCCATCTTTCTACTTTGACCTCTCCAATATTAATTGAACAAATTGCAAAAGATTCAGCAACACAGATCTCCAAAATACCGTATAATTATACCGTTAAAGCAGACGACTTTTAGCTGTGTGTGTGTGTGCAGCGCTCATATTTCCTAACAGTCCATGACCTCACGCGTACACGTCATCATTACGCGACGTTTTCAAGAAGAAACTCCAGGGAAATTTAAAATAGCAATTTAGTGCCCCCCGCGATCCCAAAAGGGAATAAGCGGTAGAAAATGGATGGATGGAATTTGGTAAACTAAAAAGGCCCTATTGACATGTGTTGCAATGTTAATATTTCATCATTGATATATAAACTATCAGACTGCGTGGTGGGTAGTAGTGGGTTTCAGTAGGCCTTTAAACTCAAGCAGTTGTGTGATTTCAAACAGTGAATGCACCCCAGGGCTAGTGACAGTGTGAGTACGTTTCGACAGGGCTTCTGTGAATGGGGACAGTTCAGTGAGTTGTTGTTTTGGCATTGTTACTGAATAGTCATTTCTGTTATTAGTTGATACATCCCCCTTGTCATGTTTGTTTTTGGTATGGGAAAAACAGCAGTGCTGCATATCTCTTTATATTGTGTAAAAAGTGTACAAACTTTCCCCTAAAATATGGACTTTTGTCGAGGCTGTAACCCATCATCAATATTTACATTGTTTTATGGGAAAATTTAATTCAAGTTACAGTACATTTTTTTTCTATTCTTTGTTCAAGAATCAATTAAGTTTGTGAATCAAGGTTCTCCTGTTATAATGGCAGTTGTAGTCTCTGATGGTTAAGTGGGATTTTTGAGGAGTTCGCTCAACTCTAAACAGGATAAGCGATAGTAAATATTCAATCCATTTGAAGTATAATTCTATTGTCCTTATTTTTTTCGATGGATGGATAGGCCAGCCTCCCTTGCTGTAAAAGATTGGGCTTCACGTTTTTGTCAAATTAACATGACATAACATGACACACATTTTCACAGTTCGATCATTGTTCAGCCTCATGCCTATTCTGAAGTGAAAACACTTTTATGATGGCCATTTCCACTTTTATATTCTGAAATGTATTTAGTTGCAGTGGCTTTTTATAGATGAAAAAAGAAGCTGAAATCAAGTGCACTGTAAATGATACAATTGTTATTATTTCAAAACATACTCTTCCTAAAATACAATCTCAAGAGTAGAATAATTGGCCCTTTTAATTTTTTTCATGAATGGTGAGTTTGCATATGTCCTTTTTTCAACATTTTATTGCACATCTCATCAGACTTCTCGTTCTTCCTCTCTTTTTCTTCCTGCATATGTATTAAGAGGGAATGTGTTGTCCCCAGACACCAATTTGCATTAAGTGCACACCATCATCAGTTCAAGAGAGGCAACATCACACTGTCTCCTTTTTTATTATTTATTATTTCTGTAACACAGCGCAGGCTCAGGCTTGTTAGGCCCATTTATACAGATAAGCTAAACATTGCTCTTCTTAAAGCGCCGTCGTCAATGAAGAGCGACGTGGGAGGGCTAGTACCCAGTAAAAATGATTGAATTAAGGACTTATCCAATCGTTTAGCAATCCCCCAACAACTCTAAGTGAAGACTGCGCGCATGTGTGTACTGTAATGAACTGTAGTTACATATCCCATGTTAATACTGACCACATTCATTTGTGTTATTACAAATCAAGCACAATGAACTTCTATTAATTGGTCGAAAATTCACAGGTTTCTCAATGCTTAACATTTTCAACGGAAGCAATTCAGAGCATGTATTGTTTCAACAGTATGTAATATACAAATGATATGTGTCACTAACATGGCTAACAAAGCTAAAACACAGTAATGTCTTTTTATTGGGACATTTTTATATAAAGTGATGATATATATATATATATATATATATATATATATATATATATATATATATATATATATATATATATATTCATTTCTGATTAACGTGTAATGATGGTTGTTTGGTCAAACTTTTGCATAGATTTTGTTGTAAAGACATATCTTTAAGACACTTTTTAACTGCCTCAGTTTGTCTTGCAAATGCAAATACCCTCACCCTGCCAGCCCTGTGTTTTGTTTCTGGTTTGCAAAGACCGTGTGGAACATGGACACCGGTGATCGTGCTGGTTAAAGCAGACAACAACAGAGTATTTTCTTCACTGGGTTTCACTGAAGGCTTTAAAAAAACACATGTTTGGGTTTGTGGAATATATTTGTATTTAGCCGACGCACGGAGAATAATGTTATCCCCGCATTGTATGTGGTTCCGTTTTTCCTCCCTACAGCAACATGGCAGTCGGCAGGTAATAGCGAGTATGAGGCAATGCAAATTAAACAATAAAAATACAAATAACGGTTTGAATTGGTCCAGGTTATCGGGTACTGTTATAACTGACGGACAGGTGTCGCATTGTGACTGCAGCCAGGCACGGAAGAAAACCCTCGTCTCCATGGCAACGTCTCTGTTGCTTTCACTCATTTGCCGCTTTTCCACTAACGCAGGGGTAGGCAACCCAGAACGTTGAAAGAGCCATTCTGGACCTAAATGACAAAATCGTCTCTGTCTGGAGCCAACGGGATGGGGTGGGGGGTGGTAGGGGGGGGGCTCGCCAATGTCTTACACGTCCGATTCGCCCAGCGACTCTGTTGGAGTATCAGCGCTGGGGTCTAGTAAACCACAGTTTTGTATTGTTGCTCGGTCTTTCGGTGGAGTGCTTCGGAAGTTACTGGAGCGCTCGTCACCGCGGCCCAGGCAGTTTACAGCGGCGCCAAGGGAGGAGAGAGAGAGAGAGAGAGAGAGAGAGAGAGAGAGAGAGAGAGAGAGACAGAGAGAGAGAGAGAGAGAGAGAGAGAGAGAGGGAGAGAGCAAGGGAGGGAGAAAGTGCGCGTGCGGTTCTAGTGGAGAGGTGGCAAAACGTTTCTCTGCTTGCATCACGCAAGTGACGTCAATGTTCGGCCCTTGAGAGCCATATACCACACCGTGATTGGTAGATTCCTTCAGCTCCGCACACAAAGCTGTCAAGCGGCATTCATATAAAACTTGCGGGCCGCACTAACATTAAACTTTCCTAATAAGGTGGGGGCCGCAAAATAACATCTCGCGGGCCGCAATTGGGCCACGGGCCGTATGTCTGAGGCCCCTGGCTATGTATAACAACCTCTCCTGGTCAAACAACACAAGAGAAACTCCACTTTCTGATAGTACATGGAGACGAGGTTTCAGGTTTTATTCTACAGGGCAGCAAATGAATCCGTCCTAACGTGGGCTGACAGTGTGGTACTAAGGGTGCTCTACTGAGGATAAGAAGAGTCTCTCTCTGGAAACTATAATGTTAGACTCTACCTATGTTATTTTGTTGAACATTTAGAGGTCGCGTCTTCTGGAAGATTTCGAAGGTAAATGTTACAGCGTTGGTCTTACTCCTGCTAAATAAATGTCAATTGCGTACGTAAGCACCCCGATCATGTGCCTCTACAAGAAAGCTTCTGGACTGACGGAAGCGTGGCTGCCAGTGTTGGTGAGTGTTGACGGGAGTGGGGGCCAGTCCAACGAAACAGAGGTGATGAAGTGGGAGCATTTTGAGTGTTTCCATCCACTGATGAGAGAATTGTCATACATATATAGCTAATTAAAAATCTTATTTTAAAACTAAATTTAAAAACGAGGCTGGTTCCACATTTTCAAGATTTTAAACTGTGTACCATTCTTTCCATCCATCCATTTACTACCGCTTGTCCCTTTCAGGGTTGCGGGGGGTGCTGGAGCCTATCTCAGCTGCATTTGGGCATACAAAGACAGGTATGTATATGTGTATATATATATATATATATATATATATATATATATATATATATATATATATATATATATATATATATATATATATATTTATTTATTTTATTTTTTTACAAGTGATTAGATGTACCAAAGCACACAAAAATGTTTCCAAGGCAGGCCTGATGGTCAAATATTTGCGCAAACAGTTTGAAATTCTAAAAAAATGTATGCACTCAAGTGTATATTTGCTAGAAAATTCTAACACTATTAAACACAGCAGAAAAGATCATCAACTGTCAGCTGCCACCCTACGCTTCATCAAAAAAACAAACAAAAAAAACCTAGATTTAAATCGCGCTTTTCTAAACACTCAAAGCGCTCACAGAGAAGTGGAACTCAACATTCATTCACACCTGGTGGTGGTAAGCTACGTCAGTAGCCACAGCTGCCCTGGGGTAGACTGACGGAAGCGTGGCTGCCAGTTTGCGCCTACGGCCCCTCCGACCATCACCTATCATTCATTCACCAGTGTGAGCACCACCGGAGGCAAAGGGTGAAGTGTCCTGCCCAAGGACACAACGGCAGCGATTTTTTGGATGTCAACCCTCAGGTTTCTGGCCGGCCGGTCTACCCACTACGCCATGCCGTCCATCAGCAGGGTAAAGCCAATAATATCAAAGTGGTACCAACCGGGCCACAAAGTCTTTGAGCAGCTGCCCTCTGGCAGAGGTTATGGAGCAGAAAAAGAGGGTAATTTATAAAATGAAGGACAGTTTCCTCTTAACAGCCAAAAACATGCCTTAAACAGCCACAGAAACAACCATAAAGTGTCCAAAATAACAGTACCTTATCCATCCATGTCATTAATTTGTCTCATTTGTTTGGGGAGTGACTGACACCAACAGACGGTTTGACATTTTTGTTTGAATGTCTTTTATACAACTACAATAAAGCCATCTAATCTAATATATTCTAATTTGTGAAGTGCAAAAATATTAATCTGCTCCTGTATTATCATAATGTAAAAACATATATTTAAGCTAAACAGAACTTTAAAAATATGCAATAATCAAGAATTACTTAAAAAAAATCTTGCACCTCAGTCCTTTATACTCGAGGCAGTTTTGAAAAGTCATCATTGTTATTGTCGCTTTCCATAAGCTGTATCTTTAGGATACAAACCTATGATTGAATGTTGACAAAAGGCTCAAACACAGAAAAAAAAAATTATTCTATGCACATGAGGATTAATGCACAGTGTTTGTAATAATGAACACTGGGCATTAGGCGTTACTTTTATTTGTAACAAGTAAAGTGAATTTGAAGTGAATTATTTTTATATAGCGCTTTTTTCGAGTGACTCAAAGCGCTTTACATAGTGAAACCCAGTAGTTGAGTAATTTAATTAATTACTTTTAGGTCTTTTACAACCCCTTTAGGAATAGCTTGATGTACTGTGGCATGCAACTTTTGATGTGGTTTTATGATGACAACAAAAGCAGGAAACATCTTTTTTTTTGTGAAAGCAACAACCAGAACCACATTAAAATGAACTAGATATCAAATAGGAAGAGGCCCCATCACACTGTGAAACAGCATAAGCACACGTATACAATGGGAATATTGAACAACAAATTAATGATTAAGGTGACAACCTTGCCATCCAAACAATACACTGTTTGTTGACAAGAAGATATGACAGTCATCGAAGTACATTCAATCTATTTATTAATCAGAGGTAACACAATCCAGTGAAAAGATTCAAAGTAGTTGCTGTCAAACTATTTGCTAACTTCTAAAGGTAAAAAACACAGCTTTGTTGAAACTAGAGATGTCCGATAATAACGGTCTGCCGATATTATCGGCCGATAAATGCTTTAAAATGTAATACCGGAAATTATCGGCATCAGTTTCAAAAAGTAAAATGTATAACCTTTTAAAACGCTGCTGTACGTAGTGGTACACGGATGTAGGGAGAAGTACAGAGCGCCAATAAACCTTAAAGGCACTATCTTTTTGTTCCGGCCCAATCACATCTACATTTTTTCACACACACAAGTGAATGCAAGTCATACTTGGTCAACAGCCATACAGGTCACACTGAGGGTGGTCGTATACACCAGTGGTTCTCAAATGGGGGTACGCGTACCCCTCGGGGTACTTGAAGGTATGCCAACGGGTACGTGAGATTTTTAAAAAATATTCTAAAAATAGCAACAACTCAAAAATCCTTTATAAATATATTTATTGATTAATAGTTCAACAAAATATGAATGTAAGTTCATAAACTGTGTAAAGAAAATACTACAATGCGATATTCATTGTTGACAGCTAGATTTTTTTGTGGACATGTTCCATAAATGTTGACGTTAAATATTTCTTTTTTTGTGAAGAAATGTTTAGAATTAAGTTGATGAATCCAGATGGATCTCTATTACAATCCCCAAAGAGGGCACTTTAAGTTGATGATTACTTCTGTGTAGAAATATGTATTTATAATTGAATCACTTGTTTATTTTTCAACAACTTTTTAGTTATTTTCATATCTTTTTTTTCCAAATAGTTCAGGAACGATCACTACAAATGAGCAATATTTTGCACTGTTATACAATTTAATAAATCAGAAACTGATGACATAGTGCTGTATTCTACTTCTTTATCTCTTTTTCAACCAAAAATGCTTTGCTCTGATTAAGGGGTACTTGAATTAAAAAAATTTTCACAGTGGGTATATCACTGAAAAAAGGTTGAGAACCACTGGTATAAACAACTTCAACACTGTTACAAATATGCGCCACACTGTGAACCCAAACCAAACAAGAATGACAAACACATTTCGGGAGAACTTCCGCACCATAACGCAACATAAACACAACAGAACAAATACCCAGAACCCATTGCAGCACTAACTCTCCTGGGACACTACAATATGCACTTACGACTTCAATAATAAATATAGCAGTGCCATGTTGGCATTTTTTTCCATAACTTGAGTTGATTTATTTTGGAAAACCTTGTTATATTGTTTAATGCATCCAGCGGGGCATCACAACAAAATTAGGCATTACAACGTGTTAATATCATGACTCTATATATCGGTATCGGTTGATATCAGAATCGGTAATTAAGAGTTGGACAATATCTAAATATCGGATATCGCCAAAAAAGCCATTATCTGACATCTCTAGTTGAAACCCTTGATGACGTTAAACGACACTAAGCAACAGGCCCCGCCTTTTAAAAGCAAAGACTGCGCACACTGTGCTCTTATGTTAAAGATCTCTGAGAAGCATATGCCAGATATTTAAGTTTTTTTTTTAGGTAACATATAAATTACTTTCCCTAGTAATTTATTACATTTATTAAAGGGTAATTTTGTTAGTAAATCAGTTACTTATTTGGAAAAGTAACGAGTAACTATGATGAATTATTTTTTAAAAGGAATTTACAAAACACTGTCAATGTCCTAATTAATATAAACATAATGGTATTAACACATTCAAATGTGATGAACTACTGCAAACTGCGTGCACAAGTATTAGACCAGTGAGCCATTTTAGCATTTTTTGCATATTTTTTCAACTTAACACTGTATAGACGTGAATACTTATTGTATGAGAACATAGCTGGTGATATCAATCAATCAATGTTTACTTATATAGCCCTAAATCACTAGTGTCTCAAAGGGCTGCACAAACCACAACACAAACCACTACGACATCCTCGGTAGGCCCACATAAGGGCAAGGAAAACTCACATCCAGTGGGACGTCGGTGACAATGATGACTAAGAACCTTGGAGAGGA
Source organism: Nerophis ophidion (assembly GCF_033978795.1). Classification (NCBI taxonomy): domain Eukaryota; kingdom Metazoa; phylum Chordata; class Actinopteri; order Syngnathiformes; family Syngnathidae; genus Nerophis; species Nerophis ophidion. Next base: position 40,653,887 of record NC_084619.1, read on the forward strand.
CGAATGCAATGGATGTCGAGCGGGTCTAACATGATACTGTGAAAGTTCAATCCATAATGGATCCATCACAGTCGTGAGAGTCCAGTCCAAAGCTGATCCAACACAGCAGCGAGATATGTCACTGTGTAATAATGGAGTTTGTGCTACAAGGAGATAAACACTCTTCATCAAAGTTGGCAAAAATATCCGGTAGCTTCTTATATTCAGGCCAAATTTATATTGTTTATAAAGTCAAATATTTTGAAAGATCTGTAATAGGAATGTGGCACACTTAAAATTGCATAGAAAATACCAGGTTTTGATCACAGACCTGTTAAATGTTTGGTTGCAAAAATTTAAAAAGGGTGTTTCCTACATTTATACAGATGTCTTGTTAGAATCTGTACCATCAGATCATGTCTTGTTTTGAGTTTGTTAGTGTTTTCTGGTGTTTAAAGCTTTAGCTCCTATCCTGTGCTATTATTTTCGTGGTTTTAACTGTTTTGTAGGTGTTTCAGCTTCACGCGGGCCCCTGAGCTCTTTTTCCCCCTAGCACCAGTTTTCTGTTTGTAATTAGGACAGTTTGATTTGACCCTCAAACATAATTCTTTGTCGGAACATCGATTTTCATGTCACGCTTCTCTCGTATCGGACTGATCTTCTAAATCTTAAACTACCATATGTGGGTTCCGTTTTTCCCGCTCCACATTTCTTCTGTAAATTTTGCTCGGCCAGCATTCTGTTTACTTCTGTAGCTAGTTCAGTTCTTTGGGCAACGGGGGGGTAGCCCACATATGAGGTCCTCTCCAAGATTCTCATAGTAATCATTGTCACTGGTGTACCACTGGGTGTGAGTTCTCCTTGCCCACTGTGTGAGAGTTCTCCTTGCCCTTATGTGGGTTCTTCCGAGGATGTCGAAGTCGTAGTGGTTTGTACAGTCCTTTGAGACATTTGTGATTTGGGGCTATATAAATAAACATTGATTGATTGATTGATTCTTATTTTGACATGCAAAGCTTCCCCTATGTTTAGGTGCTTCCCAGCAGCACTCGCTTTTGTTTTTTTTAGTACTTAGAATAAATCTATTTTATCTCCTTTAAAACTGACTTCGAAACAACAATTGTAATTGTGTTTTGTAAATGTTCATGTAATATACATATTTTTTTCAACGGGGTAATTGATTTGTTACACAATGTTTGCACTAAAATACCTGACAAAGTATATACAGTAAGGAGTAATTAATAGATATCGCCAGCAGGGGGCAATGTGGCATTTGTTTGGCTTTCGGTCACCAATGGCTGTGTGGTCTGCTCTGCGAACATCCTCGTTCTGGTAGCGAGACCGATAGATGTGAGCTGTGCTGTGTTTCAATCATTTATTTTGTTCAGAGGTTGGTAAAACCGTAAAATAAGTCATTTAACCGTGTGTAATATTAGTGATGGTCTGATGAAGCCTCATAAGGCAATGAACCACTTGAGCCAATTGGTTTACGCATTAATGCATGTTCATCACAAGATGGTTTTCTGAAGTGTTCCTGAGCCCATGTGGTTATATCCTTTACACACTGATGTCGGTTTTTGATGTAGTATCGCCTGAGGGATCAAAGGTCCATAATAGCATCGCTTACATGGAGTTATTTATCCAGTTTCTCTGAACCTTTTGATGTCATTACGGAGCGTAGAAGGTGAAATCCCTAAATTCCTTGCAATAGCTCGTCGAGAGATGTTTTCGAACAGTTTGACAATTCGCTTGTTTGTGAATGACTGAGCAGTTCATGGAAGTTGTTTTTATACCCAATCATGGCACCTACTTATTCACAATTTACCTGTTCACCTTTTGGGGAATCCAAATAAGAGTTTGATGAGCATTCCTCAACTTTCTCAGTCTTTTTTGCCGCTTGTGCCAGCTTTTTTGAAACATGTTGCAGGCATCAAATTCCAAATGAGCTAATATTTGCAAAAAATGACCACGTTTTCCAATGTGAATGTTAAGTATCTTGTCTTTGCAGTCTATTTAATTGGATATAGGTTGAAAAGGCTTTTAAATATTTGTATTCTGTTTTTATTTACGATCTTCACAACGTGCCAACTTCACTGGTTTTAGGGTTTGTAAATAATGGAAGTTATGTACAACATGTGTTCAAGATAGGTTTTATGTTTTTCATTTTTAAAATATTGATTAATAATTTTGGTGTATTATTTTTTAATCATCCTGTAAGAAATATGTTACGAAGGTCCTGCAGTCCTTGGTTCAAATCCAGGCTCGGGATCTTTCTGTGTGGAGTTTGCATGTTCTCCCCGTTAATGCGTGGGTTCCCTACGGGTACTCCGGCTTCCTCCCACTTCCAAAGACACGCACCTGGGGATAGGTTGATTGGCAACACTAAATTGGCCCTAGTGTGTAAATGTGAGTGTGAACGTTGTCTGTCTATCTGTGTTGGCCCTGCGATGAGGTGGCGACTTGTCCAGGGTGTACCCCGCCTTCCGCCCGTTTATAGCTGAGATAGGCGCCAGCGCCCCCCGCCACCCCAAAAGGGAATAAGCGGTAGAAATGGATGGATGGATTATATGAATTGTGCGTTGGCGTTTTGCCAACATGGTAGAACCACATGATATGGCAGGTTGTATAATGTTTCGCTTTGCAATTGCTTTTTTTAAACTCACATAGAATTAGCAACACTTGGAAAATGCTGTAAAAAGGCTAACAACACTTAAAAATACACAAACACACACAAAGTAGCGAACAGCAGCATTGCTGTGGTGACTGAATGAGCACAGGCGCTCCATCACCCCGCCCACATTGAAAGTGCATCAAGGCACAAAATGGCTGCCCGGCAGTCACACAGTGGGCAGATGAAACGTTTGTACACGGAGACAAGGCTCGTACACCAAAGCATACCGTATTTCCTTAAATAGCCGCCGGGGCGTTAATTAATTTAAAACCTCTTCTCACGCCTGCGCTTATTCAAGGCATGCGGTAAAAGTAAGTAGACGCTAATAATTTTAAAACCTCTTCTCACCCCTGCGCTTATCAATGGCATGCAGTAAAAATTTGAGTGTGATGAAAACATAATTAATAAAAAATTATTCTGTAGCCGCAGCCCGGTAGTTGGTGACTACTGTTCTACAACATGTCATCACGCACATCTTTACACCATGATGTCTGCGTGCCGCTAGGATGCATGCATTTCGCTGTTTCTCGTACGATATTGGAATGCATACTTGGTCAACAGCCATACCGTTTACACTGAAGGTTGTGATATAAACAACTTGAAAACCCTTACTAATATGCGCCACACTCTGTGAACCCTAACCAAACAAGAATAACAAACACATTTCTGGAGAACATTGGCTCTGTAACACATTATAAACGCAACATAAGAATTACCCAGAATTCCAATGCATCCATGACTTTTGGCTATATTATACATGCGCCCCCAACCCCGCCCACCTCAACCTACGCACGGAGAGGGGATGGGGGGGGGGGGGGGGGGTTGGTGCTAGCGGGTGTGTAATATAGCCAAGATTCATGGATGCATTGGAATTTTGGGTAATTCTTATGTTGCGTTTATAATGTGTTACAGAGCCGATTTTCTCCAGAAATGTGTTTGTTATTCTTGTTTGGTGTGGGTTCACAGAGTGTGGCGCATAATAGTAAGAGTGTTAAAATTGTTTTATATCACAACCATTAGTGTGATCTGTATGGCTGTGGAACAAGAACCCTGGTTTACACACAGTAAAAACAAAACAAACTCCTAAGCCATTTTGAAACTGACGGCAGGGGAAGCGTCACTCGTGAAGTCACAAATTTGACCCGGCGATAAAAGTAAGCGTGTGCTAAAAAAGTTGTGGTGCGGGTTTTACCCGGCAGTAATTCAAGGCAGGCGCATATTACATGGCCGGCGGCTATTCAAGGAAATACGGTATTCCTAATTGGTCTGCCATTCATAAAGCATAAAGTTTGTACAATGACAGGGTGGTAAAATGAGGTTCCAATGTGTAACAGAGAGCTGACATTAACTGTTGTCTTTTTTTTCTTTTTTTTTCAAAAATGAAAAAAACAAAATGGCCCCTTCAACCTTTCAGTATAGAGCCTTTGGTAGAACAATGTTTGGACACCCCTGCTCAAGACAGTTCGTTAAAGCCGAAACCGGGCCAATCTGAGGACCACGTGAGTGTTTTTTTAGCAGGTGACAAAAGTGTCATGTCTGGGTCGCATGTTTATGCGTAGGTCGTTCTCCCAGGATGCAGCCTGAAACTCCGGAGGCAAAGGTGCAGGTAAGACAATGATTTAATCTCATAAATCAGGCACGGATAGCACCGGTGTCAGGGCGTGGACTGTGATGGGGTTTGTTTTCTCGTGGTGCAAAACAATTGGAACCGACATTGCTTGAAAGTAAGGACATCATTTATTCTTAACTCAAAAATTTTACAAATACAAAGGGTATAAACAAAAGGCGCTTTCAGAGAAGGTTCAACACTTGGCTATGAAAACAAAAACTTGAACTAAGGCAAAACTATGTTCATTAAACAAAACTTGCACTATGGCATGAATAATGAAAAACTTACTTGGAACGGAACTAGAACGGGATATGGATTACAAGGGTGTATCGCGGGTGAGTAGAAGGTGAGTTTGCAAGGCTGGCAACTGTGGCTTAAATAATACTGTGGTGATTGAAAACAAGTGGGAACAGGTGAAAACTCATGGGTTGGCATGGAAACAAAAGAATGGAGTGAAAAAACAGGAACTAACGGAGTCTTGAAGTAATTCAACACAACTAAACAAAAACATGACAACCGGAAGCAAATGGAGTAGCCAACGAGGAAAGAAATGGCAAAGCTTAGCTCAGGAATCAAGAATATTCAACGTAACGTGTCGCATGAAAGCAAATAAGAAAACTCGACTGAGTGTGGCGAAAAACGGGAATAAGTAGCTCTCTGATTAGTTCCTAGGAGCAGGTGAGCGTCCCGAACACTAATCAGAGGCAGGTGAAAACAATCTGCCGTCATGGCAACTAAAAATACAAACTCAAAGGTGCTCAAAACAGGAAATGAGGGAGTCAAAAACTAAACAAACGTGATCCGGGCAGCAGATCATGACAACAAGTTGTGAATAAGATTTGTTAATTTGTGGGGATCTCCATTAACTGTGCTCTTCAGAAAAAAAAAAGGTTCGGCGATCAGTCGACTTTAGGCAAAATCTAAAAAAAATTATTCGACTGGGAACATCTTTAGTCGAAGACAACCCGAGAGCTCTTTAATTAAATTTTTTATTATTCTACATAATCTCTTTCAAACACTTTATGTAATTGTTAAATCAGGTGACTAGCACAATGATTCAATAATCACCCCGAAATAAGACAGATGAATGTGACGAACTAATTTAGTCGATTTAAAATACAGCATAATTTTTTCCTACATTGTGAATAGAATATCCATCAATCTTTTACTATCTTAATAGAAACATCTATGAAGGAAATGTCATTCGAGTCAAAGCCCTTTTGCTTCCTTTATCGGAAAGGCAGCTTAACATGAAGTTATTTAGAATTAATGTAATTCACTGAGGGAGATCCAAGGTCTATTGTACCTTAGATGTGTCGTCTTTTGTGTGGGGGCCTGAACAATGCGCTGCGATTTTAGCCGAAGCTAATATGATTAAAGTACTCTGACAATGGAGGGTGTAATTCATTTTTATCATTGGGGAATGTGGACTGGGCCAGGACAGATGAGAGGTTAGATTATTGAGGTTGTGAGGCCGCATGCATATTCAGCTGCAGCAGAAAACATGGACATTGAAAGGACTTCAGCTGAAAAACCTACCAACAGCCCTTACAGAGCTGTTCAACTGGTGGCCCAGGGGTCAAATCCATTCAGGCCTCCAAATTCAGTTTAAATCTTGGGAAACTTACACTTTTGCAGCAAATTTCTGAAACACTAGAGTGCTCTTGTTGTAAAGATAGAGGAACTTGGACCACTCTATACACATTTGTAGATATTTGCATTGAAATGTTAACCTTGCTAGCAAACATAGAACACTGAGGTCCAACCTGTGATTAACATAAGTGAGGCGTTCCTCGAGGCACACCTTTAAATATGTGCACAATATATAAAAAATTATTACACCCATAAAATGTTTCATTGTGTTTTACTTTTGTTGCTGTATATACACAAGTAACGTCGCTTAAAGAGGAGAACTGCACTTTTTCCGAATTTTGGGAATCGCTCACAATCCAGACATGAAGACAAAAGTTTTTATTTGTATTCTAATTTGTAAAAATCGGCTCATTCAATGCAGCTAATGAAAACAATACATTCTACCTCTAAGGCCCCGTTTACACTGCACAACAAATCAAATTGCTCTGCCCTCAAGTGACACAGATCTGACTTTTTTTGTCAGTCTCAACGCTCCAAAGTGCTTCATATCTGATCTTTAGGCATCAGATTCAGACCACATCAAATGGTAGTCCTGAATCCGATTGGAATCTGAACTTTTCAAATGTGACTTCAGTCTAAACACAATGCAACGTGAATGTAACTTTTTGGTCAGCTTTGGGCGAGTTACGTCACTCGTGTGTGCCAGAAAAACGCAGTCGCCAGTGGAAATGGATGTTTAATCACAACACCCGGTTTCAGTTTTTATTTAAGACGATCACATTTTCGTTAGCATCCCTTGTCAATAGTGCCCAAATAATAGACTGTATGTAACATATGATTCTGAAGAAATGGCAATTGTTGAAAGACCAGAATTGACGTGGCGCATTTGCTTACAGTGGGGCAAAAAAGTATTTAGACAGCCACCGATTGTGCAAGTTCTCCCACTTAAAATGATGACAGAGGTCTGTAATTTTCATCATAGGTACACTTCAACTGTGAGAGACAGAATGTGAAAAAAAAATACAGGAATTCACATTGTAGGAATTTTAAATAATTTATTTGTAAATTATGATGGAAAATAAGTATTTGGTCAACCATTCAAAGCTCTTACTGATGGAAGGAGGTTTTGGCTCAAAATCTCACGATACATGGCCCCATTCATTCTTTCCTTAACACGGCTCAATCCTCTGCTGTATCATCCATGTATCCATTTTGGTATAAACTCAACTCGTCGTGTTTGGAGGAAGAAGAATGCTGAGTTGCATCCCAAGAACACCATACCTACTGTGAAGCTTGGGGGTGGAAACATCATGCTTTGGGGCTGTTTTTCTGCTAAGGAGACAGGACGATTGATCCGTGTTAAGGAAAGAATGAAAGTGGCTATGTATCGTGAGATTTTGAGCCAAAACCTCCTTCCATCAGTGAGAGCTTTGAATGGTTGACCAAATACTTGGTTTCCACCATAATTTACAAATAAATCCTGGATTTTTTTTCACATTATGTCTCTCACAGTTGAAGTGTATCTATTATGAAAATTACAGACCTCTGTCATCATTTTAAGTGGGAGAACTTGCCCGATTGTAGCTGAGATAGGCGCCAGCGCCCCCCGCGACCCCAAAAGGGAATAAGCGGTAGAAAAATGGATGGATGGAACTTGCACAATCGGTGGCTGCCCATAGCAAAACGTGCTTGCTCGTCTGCTGCTTGATCTCGTATCTTGAGAACATTTTGAGCTTCTCATATCTGTCTAATTCTGTGATCAATTGTTTCTCATTTATTGCTCCTAGGGGACCCTTAGGAGCAATAAATAAGCTAAAAAGAGACAAGACATCACTGAGACGAAGGAGGTTGAGTTGAGACAACCATTTGAGCAATATTTAAGAAGTGGGATACACTGAGGAGAGCTCTTATATGTATGCCACTGATCTCAATTATGTCTCATTTATTTTGAAGGACAATAAAAAGAGAAAGAAATGAGATGTATGAGCAATAAAAGAGATCTTATGTATATCTTTTTCATGTCTTGATTATTTATCTTAAGTGTCTTATCATATCTCAAATTTGAGAATCATGAGAAAGAATTGAGAGTGCAATTTAAATATTCAATATCTGACTTAATTAGAAATAACACTAAACAAATACTGTATCACTTTATTTGGCTACACAAAAATACAAAATATAATATATAAAAATAGATTAAATACAAAAATTAAATTTTAGTTAATTAGTGCATACATAATGTACATATTGACATTCACAATACTTAAAACAACATAGAAAACAATATACAAAAAATAAAACAAATGTAAAAATAAATTAATTTAACCTTAAGTACTCACTTTGTTATTGTGAAAAAGTCAGGTGTAGTTTTTTTAACTCCTTGTTGAGCTAACCATGTACCTTAGTTAAAAAAATTACACTTGACGTCATCTCAGTAAGAGGGTGAGTAAATGACTAAATTTCCATTTTTGAAATATTCCAAGTAAAAACTGAAATACATTTATAAAATTGTAACCGTGCTGTCTGGAACTGGTCTACATCCAAAAACAATCACACATTGAAAACCAGGGATACTTAACATTTTTTACCTTGGAGCACGACCAACTTTTCCACTACAGAGGGGTCTGGGGCCACCTGAAATATAAACACTGAATTAGTCATCTTACATTAAAGTGTATTACAACCGAGTACCATTGCGGCCCATATGGACGGACCACAGCTAACAAACAGATATTTATTGGCGGCTTCCAAGGGGTACTCGCAGCCAAACTGTGGGCCCCAGCCCTATGATTAAGAAACACTGTTGTAAACAATAGAACAGCCTCCTGCGATAACAATATAACATTTGGTACACAAATTATCATTGAAACATTTTGAAATTGGTTACAAAAGCTACTAATATACCTGATTATGTAAGCAGTAACATATTGCGTCATTTAAAGGTGTATTATTTTTTTTATTTGGAAACAACTTTGCACTGTGAAGGGATATTAGCCGCTAGCTTGTTAGTGAGGTTGCATCAGTGCCAAATTTGCTTGACATAGCACAGCTCAATATGCATTGTCACAGTATAACGTGATTCTAAAAGCTACATCATAGGGCAATTTTTTACAATACATACTGCGCAAACCTGAACCAAAATATTAACATGTTTACCAAGGAAACATCCTACCCCAGAATGAATTTGACAGGTACAAGGGCCTACTTAAAACCTGCTCTGACCCGACATTTGTTTACCAAAGCTTTCTTGAGCTTGGCCTCCTCAATATTGTCCCAATCAGGACATACGCTGCAAGGCAAGAACATAATAATCAGCCTTTTGTAATTTTGCCACATCAGAGTTTATAAAGGTATCAAATCAATGCAATGCAATGCAATAACAATAATAATGCAAATCAAAGGTAATGCTTTTAATGCCATGTTTTTGGTACTTAAAAAAATGTAATGACCATGTGCGACTGCAGTTTTTTTATACAGAGAAAAGCTTACAATTATCTGTATACACACAGTTGTAAGCATTAGAAGTTAATTAGTTGAAAAGTTTACATTAACTGTTACTATCTAGTGTATTACAATTGGCTTACAATGCTGTTTAATTGGAGAATGTATTTTTATTTATTTATTTTTGTGGAGTAGCATCTGGTGTTTTGACTCTATGCATGGCCATAGACAACCGCTAATTAAAAGGTTCCGTCCATCAAAAATATTAAAGGAGAATTGCACTTAAACCCTCTAAACAAACATCCCATTCTGCATCAGATGATCAATATAATATACCCATTAGCCATTTATTTAGTTGTGTCTGTTTAAAACATGCTGTAAGTATATAAATATTCTGCTATAATAGCCACAAGTTGGAGAATACCATTTTAATCAGGATACAATTAGTTTTAAAATAGTTAAAAGGGCAGCACGCCAACCTCCCACGCCGGCACCACGCCAACCTCCCACGCCTGCACCACGCTAACCTCCCACGCCTGCACCACGCCGAGCTCGATCGCCAAGTCATAGCCGGCCTCCAAGTCCAAGTCTAAGCCGGCCTTCAAGTCCAAGCACGAGTCTAAGCCGGTCTCCGAGTCCAAGCCCGAGTCTAAGCCGGCCTCCAAGTCCAAGCCCGAGTCTAAGCCGGCCTCCAAGTCCAAGCCCGAGTCTAAGCCGGCCTCCAAGTCCAAGCCTAAGACCAAGCCGGCCTCCAAGCCCGAGTCCAAGCCGGCCTCCAAGCCCGAGCCAGAGCCGGCCTCCAAGCCCCTGTCCAAGACGACGCCCGGGTCCAGGTCGACGTCGATGTCCTGGTCAGCGCCTAGGTCCAACTCGGGGTCCAGGTCCACGCCGAGCGTTAGGTCGTCCGCCTCGCCAGGCGCATCTGCCTCCACGTCGGCCGTGGGTGTGGCCGTGCCCAGGTTGTCCACCTCGCTGGGCGCTTCCATCTCCACGGGTGTGGCCGTACCACGGGCGTCCTCCTCGGCGGGTGCGTCCACCCCCACGCCGGCCATGGTAGTGGCCCTCCCCAGGGCGTCCTCCTTGCAGGACGCGCCCTGGTCCTCGTCAGAATTATGCAGGCCCTTAATTATCTTTGTGGGAACTCTTAACCTCTTTCTTGTAGTCATTTCTTTTTTGTCCATCCTGTAAATGAAAAAATACATTTTGGATCACAAACTGGGGATAGGTGGATTGGCAACACTAAATTGACGCGAGTGTGTGAATGTTGTCTGTCGATCTGTGTTGACTTGTCCATGGTGTACGCCGCCTTCTGCCCGAGCGCAACTGGGATAGGCTCCAGCACCCCCCAAGACATGGAAGGGAAAAGCAGTAGAAAATAGATGGATTGATGGAACTATAAAATAAATGGAAACTATTTACATATATGGGGTCACTCCGTGTGGATGTTAACTTTTTGGGTGACCATATTTAACTTCTGTCAAAAACAAGTAAACAAAATGATTGTTTATTATTGTTCTGGCTATAGTAAAAAAAAATCTTAACCCAGACAGTTTAATTCTTATTTTAATTTGTATCTACTTTGAGGTGCGGGGGCTTGATTGCATCTATTTATAATAGGGTACATATTAAAAAGTTTTGGCATTTTTAACAAAAAGGTCAAGAATAAAATCTCGAGCCCTAATGACTTTGGATTGAAGAGGTTGACCATAAATTACTGCATTTTGACCAGGTTAAAACAATTATAACTTTCTAAACATGTGTCACAGGAAAATTATTCTTATATCACATAAGTAGTCTTAACAAGACCTGTCTGATAATACTGGTTTCATTTAAATGAATGAATGTTTAACATTTACACACATACCTACTTTATTTTCCAATATATATGCAGTTTATACAATCAGTAGCATGATATAAAACATACTCGGCCACTGCCAGCGAGTAAGCAAATGTACTGCTGCTTTCAAAATGGCGGGGCGAATTGGTTAATCATTGAATACTTTTGGGTGTCAGCTCTTATTTATTACAACTAGCCAGCTTTACCAATAAAGTTCAGACCGGACCTTCTTTGTCGATTATTACTTTACCTACAACAGTATTATAAAACATTCAAACCCCTCAAATTAATATGCACTGTGGAATCTGATTTGTGAAATTCATTATGTATGCTTAAATTACTTGTTGGGCAGACGCCATTAGCATTAGCGCAACCTCCCAAAGGACCACTCCATTGTCACAACAGTTAAATATTTTCACTTTACAACATTAGGTGGTTGACCAACTAACAAAATAGTAGGATACTTACCTTTCCAAGTCTAATGTCGCAAGCGTTTCCAAAATCTTTCCCGCTTCTTCTTCCCTTTCTTCTTCTTCCTCGTTTTAGTTTAAGGTAGGCGTACAACAAAGTTCAAATGTTACGCCACCTACTGTTTTTCCGCTTCTTCTTCTTCTGACGTTAACTGATGGAAAACAACGCGTGATGTCCGCCGCTGTCTGATAGAAAGCGTGAATTTTCTGAATTGCCTTCCTTTGAAAGTTACACATAGCCAAAGATTACTATTTTCAGATGGACATATAGGGAGAAACTTTATCTAAATTCCGACATGTGGATCTGTCTCAACAACACCCTCGCGAGATTTGGCACGGCGCCCCCATGAATCTGTCCAATCATATTTGCTCTTCCTCGGAAACACGCATGCGCATTTAGTGGGCGGATGTGACTTCATTTCGATGGGAAGATTCAATTCGGCATTGAAGGAATAACAACTGAAAGTAAGTAATACCATTTATTGTTTTTATTTTGGTATTTAAATTACTTTAACACGCACGAGTTAGTATTTATTAAACTACTGTAACGTATCTGTGTAACGAAAATAGAACTATAAATGCCGCATTCAACGGCGCGACCACCTTGCTAGAAGCAATGATACCTACCTCCACGAGGCATCGCAAGTGATAAGCTACACTTTATGCATCCCATAGTGAAATAACAATGATAGAAATAAATGTTTAGAGAACATTTGAAGTTGAGCAATATAAATTACTGAACATACACTGCTTCGACATAATATAGAGTTTTACATTTACAAGAAGTTCCACTGTATATTCCAGCAACCTTTGTCTGTGTTTACATAGTATTGGAGTGTCAAAATGACAAAATGAAAACCTGGAAAATGATGGAGAAGAACTGGTAAAGAAGTCGACTCAAATAAAAGATCAAGAAGGACTGTACAATTGGTGAATAGACTGTTATAGTGGTGGTGCATTAAATTGGCAGCAGATATAATATATGACATTTTATTTTTCTACCTGCAGTCATCCGGTCCTGCAGCCACCTATCCGAATGTGGAGACTGATGAGCAATGGCTAAGTAAGTTACATGTATATGCGTGTTCTTTGTTTAAGTGAATTAGTTCTGATTGAGATTTACAGACCAAATGGATGGATAAAAAGCTGTCCACAGTTTGTCATGAACAAGCAGGGAAATATTGCTTTCTTTTACCCTGATTACATAGCACGTATGAAGAATGAAACATGAAATATGAGTTATCTCAACATCTTCAAGTTAAGGCTGGTATGTATACATCAGGTCATGGTTAGGGATGTAACGGTATCAAAATTTCAGGGTATGATATTGTCACAGTGTTAAAGCCATGGTAAGATATTGTTACAAAAATGTCACAGTGTGTTAAATGAAGTGTCAGGAATGTTTAGGATATAAACACTTACTTTAATTGAACACAAACATATGTTCATATGTTGTAGTCATATTTATTATTATAAACTGTATTTTAAGTTGTGTGGGCTCTACCGAGGATGTCGTTGTGGTTTGTGTTGTGGTTTGTGCAGCCCTTTGAGACACAAGTGATTTAGGGCTATATAAATAATCATTGATTGATTGATCAAAGTAACACACAAAGACAAACAAAAAAAACAACTTTTAAATAAGTGTTTTTTAAACCGACACACAGAAAACATCTGGTGTAACAAATGTAAAAAATTAATGTTTATTCTGCCAAGAAACTATAATGTGGGTTTGGTAAGGGTTTTTTTTTAATACAACTTGGTATGATTGTGGATATGATTACTTTTTGAGCACATTCAACAATACTGCGATGATAATGCAAACAGTGTGATATGACATTATGATATTGTAACATCATTGCTGTTTAGTTTAGTGTATTTAAACTTTTAACTTCCTAAGAAACTGTCCTTTGCAGTGGATATATTTGTATTAGTTTGTAGAATACTGATTCTTAAGAGTTAACTAATAATTTGATTTTTAATCATGTAAATACCTCACAAATGGATATTTTTCCTTGCTGGCGTCTTGGTTTCACATCAACGATATTTGCCAAATAACGGTTCTAACTAGGGCTGGGCGATATTGCCTTTTTTTAATATCTCGATATTTTTAGGCCATATCGCGATATACGATATATATTACGATATTTTGCCTTGGCCTTGAATGAACACTTGATACATATAATCACAGCAGTATGATAATTCTATGTGTCTACATTAAAACATTCTTCTTCATACCGCATTCATATATGCTACTTTTAAACTTTCACGCAGAGAGGGAAATCACAACTAAGTCAATTGACCAAAAGTGTATTTATTAAAGTTAATAAGCAATGGCACAAACATTCAAGTATTTTCCAAAACATAAAGTGCAAGATTGTCAGAGACATTTTAAGTGTCAAATAAAAATGAGCTGCATAATAGGAAATCAAATAGTTTTCGTCCTTCACTATGTTACAACAGATGTTATGAAATTATCTTCATTCTCTAGCGAGTGACTTTTCAAATGATGCTACATATTAGCAGTAATGCTACTTTTTATGGCAACAATTTTGCCCCACACTTGACAAATTACGGTTGTCTGTTCGACATATTCCCACTTGAAGCCAAACCACTGCCAGACGATGGACTCCCCGCTGTTTTTATTGGGAATTAAGTCTTCCTTCATTTGTTACCAAATCCGCACCTTCTTTCTCTCGTATTCCCACTCATACGGCTACGTTAGCAGCTCACGTAGCCCAGCCTGCTACCTCTCTGCCGGGCGAGGGCGTATACGTATGTGACGTATGACGTGAAAGTATGTGACGTATGTAAGAATGTGCGCCTGCTTGTCTGTGAAAAGGAGAGACAGGAAAGAGTGAGAAGAGCCTGAAGTGTAATGCCCGCAGCTAAAAACAACAGCATGAGAACGTATACTCGAATATTACGATACAGTCATTTTCTATATCGCACTGAGACAAACTGCGATATATCGATCGCCCAGCCCTAGATCTAACATATAACTCATTCTAATATAGTACTCCTATTCCCTAACTTATTGTAGACATTGTAGTGTGTAGTGTCTGCAAATTTCTTATTTTCTGCATGGTTGCGTTCCAAAGACATGCACCTGGGGATAGGTTGATTGGCAACACTAAATTGGCCCTAGTGTGTGAATGTGAGTGTGAATGTTGTCTGTCTATCTGTGTTGGCCCTGCGATGAGGTGGCGACTTGTCCAGGGTGTACCCCGCCTTCCGCCCGATTGTAGCTGAGATAGGCGCCAGCGCCCCCCGCGACCCCGAAAGGGAATAAGCGGTAGAAAATGGATGGATGGATGGTTGCGTTCCTACCGGACGCATTTCCTGTGGTGAGCTGCAATGGCTCTGGTTCGACTTGGAAATGGTCGGGATGAACGTGGCATGCAGTAAACAGACTTTATTTTAGTTTAATCTAACACGCCCGTTATAGGCACAGAAATATTTCACAGCAACAATTCCTCGGATGTACGAATCACAAACGTTCCCGTCACTCATGCACACTTTTTTGCACACTTTTTTGCCCCTATATAATGTCCCCTGTTTGAATCATGGGAGATCGAGTTTTCTTCTCAGATCAGCCCACTTAATATTGACAGAAAAAAAAACACTGACAGGAGTTCTCGTTTGATAACGTCACACATCACGGCATTATTGTGAGATTTTTGAAACCAAAATAACGTAATATTTACAATAATGTTCCATCCCTCGTCAAGATATTTTATTATAGGTTTGGTTTGCTGCTTTGTATTTACTAATAATTGGCATTGTTTATCACTGAAGTTCCACACTTTCTTTTTATAGTGTGTGTTGTATTGTGATGAGCTACATTTAATACTGTGGATTATGTGTTACCACAAACACAGAAGATATGTATACATGAACTACAGTGCGATAAAGATGTGGGAAAAAAGTAAATGAATTCCACTAGCTGAATTTGTATAATGTGTTCAACTTATGTCAACTTGCTTCTAGTTTTGCAGGTTTTCTTCTTTTTTTTAAAATATTTTTTAATCTTTTGAGTTTTTTGGTTCCTCTTCTTTGTGTCAGGGGGTAGCAGCAGAATAACACTGCAGGAGGCGGTGTCTCCTGAAGGAGCCCAAAAAACTGCTCTTCAAATCGGACACCTCCAACCTCCAGGTGTCCATGCAGGATGTACCACTTTGGAACATCAAGCCTCTCCCTACCCGCAAGGTACACTCACCGTCTTCTGTGTCTGACTAATGATTTGTTGTGAATTTTGTCACAAAGCATATCCTGCTAAAATATGACAACCTTTTGAGTGCAAGAATGTGAGCGATATGCTGAGATGTTATACGTTTTGCCTTGTGACAAAATGTTATAAAAAAAAAAACTTTAATGATTTGTATTCTATTTTAATTTCAGCTCATGAAAATATTTCTACTTTTGATCTGAAGACAAAGACAATGGAAAACCATTTTCCAGATCAGCCATCATAGATCCTCCTGATGGCCTAACAACTGAACTACATGTCGATGCTGAGAATGATCCATCTCAATCATTTGAGGAAGCTCTCCCTGATATGGGGGATGGTCAATAGGCGTGGTCCTCTTAGTGACCCTACAAACATCTCACTTACTTTGAACACCGATGGGGTACCTATTTTCAAATCATCCAAGTTTTCAGTGTGGCCTTTTTATTGTATCATCAATGCATTGAGCTTCATGGAACGCACAAAAAGAGAAAATATGATATTTGCTGAACTTTGGTATGGGGATTCAAAACCATCAATGGTTACATTTTTGAGACCATTAAGTGACACACTGAGTAAGCTTGCAGACGATGGAATTATTGTGCTACTTGCAGAGTTGACATCTGAACCATTTGTGTGTAAAGTGCTCACCATGGCTGCAAGGTGCGAATTGCCTGCTAAAGCATTAGTCCTTAATTCAGTGCAATACAATCGGAAATTTGGATGTCACAAATGCGAACAGCCAGGAAAGACTGTGAAAACCGGGGAAAGAGGACACGCCCATGTATTTCCATTCCAACATAGAGATCCAAAGGGGCCACTGCGCACCAATGAAAAGTTTGTATTTGATATGAAAATCGCAAATGAAACCAAAACCATTGTGAAAGGGGTAAAGGGTCCCTGTTGCCTGAGCAAACTTAAAATGTATAACCTTATCAAAGGCACTGCTGTAGATGACATGCACTCAGTCCTCCTCAGAGTAATGCGCCTTTTGATGGTGTTGTGGTTTTCTACAGAGGTTTCTCGTCAGCCCTTCAGCATGGCAAAAAATACCAAAGAAATTGACACACGATTTCAGGAAGTCTGTCCTCCATCCTCAACTAGATATCCTCGATTAGTGGCCTCTCACAGAATGTTTTTTAAAGCATCAGAATCCCGGGATCTTTTGCTGTTCTGTGGACCGGTTCTTTCCGTGGAATTTTTGCAACAATGTACTACAACCACTTCCTTCTACTAAGTGAAGCCATTTTCATTTTGTTAATGGGATCTATATCGGTTGAACAGATCCATCATGCAGAAAAACTATTGTGGAATTTTTGTTCTCAAATGGCTACATTCTATGGTGAGCGGTACGAAACGGCAAATTTACACCTTCTTGTGCACCTGGCAGACAGTGTCAGGGCCCTTGGTCCATTATGGACTCATACATGTTTCCACTTTGAAGACAAAAACGGATATTTGTAAAGGCTCATACATGGTACTCAAAATATACCTATGCAGATGGTAAATGCAGTCAAACTTGTGCAGTCTGTTCCTGTTTCTACACAAACTATTAAACCAGGGAATGTCATAGCTGAATTTTACAGACATATGACTAAAGATGATAGTTTCTGTCAGGAAAAGGAAGATTTGTCTAGGATTAAACTATATGGAGCATCTAGTGAACTTGTATTGAACACAGTTCACCTCTCTGCATTGCAAATACATGCTGGTCACTGCATCAATTCTGGAACAGTAAGCATCTTTCACAGGGCACAAGTTAAGAGAAATTATCTCACATCTAAACACTATGGTAAAGGTAATAGACGAAACTATTTTAAAGGTTTTTTTTCAAATGACGGACAAACACAATATGGATGGATTGATTTCTTCTTTACCATAGCACAATCATGTGCCAAACGGGCCGTCGTTCGTGAATTTAAAAATGCTGTTTTTTCTTTGCTGCAAGATAGTTTACAAATGGTACATGCAGTCATGTTATTCCTCTATTGGGAACCTCTGCCAGTACAGTAGTATCCTTGGATGACATATTGGGTAAAGTTGTTTTCCTTGATTTCACATCAATGCCTGTGTCACGTTCGAATCGCATTGCGCTGCGCGGAGGTGTCAACTCAAGATGCATGGGACCAGCCAAGCATGTTAGCAGGTAGGAGCTGGATATAATTTATAAAATGACAAAAGAACACTGATGCAAAGACAAAAGAAAGCGCGTGCAATGCACGAGGAGCTAGGCTAACACTAGCACTGGGTAAAAGTCCAAAAGCTGCGCGTGTCATGCGCCCAAAAGCTAAGGTGGAACATAGCAAGCCAAAAACAGGACCAGATAATCGAACGTGCATGTTGCATAAAGCAAGTGAAGAACTCAGGCAGAACAAAGGGAGGAGGCAGGTATAAATACAGAAACGGTAATCAAAAACAGGTGTTCGCCGGGCGTCAGTGCAGGTGGAACAAATTAAGTCGCTATGGTGACGAATACAAACAAGAAAGTGTTTAACTCAGGGAAACGGCAAAGTCCAAAACGTGATCAAACATACAGAAAAGTAAACAAACGATCCATGAAGTGGATTGTAACATTACCCCTCCCTTAAGGGGCAGATCCCAGATGCCCCCCAAAAAAGACAAAATACAGAAAACCCCCTCCCACAACGAGACAGTCCAAAAATGAAGGGAGGGCGGAGGGAGGACATGGCGGAGGGTCGGCAAGTCCCGTGTCCCCGAACCCACCGGGAACAGGAAAGAGATGGCGGCGGGTGGAACGCCGCTGCAACCGAAGTCTGGGCGGGCGGCCCCTCAGAGGCCACCTTAGTGGCTGATGAAGACCCGGGCGCGTCCTACAAGGAGGGCGCCGGGGGTAGGGCCACAGGCGTGGCCGTCGTGGAGGTGGACGCACCTGCTGAGGTGGACGCCCGGGGTACGGCCACACCCGTGGCCGACATAGGGGGGGCTTGGCAGCAGCAGACAAAGGTGCGGGGGCTGCAGCCGAAGCAGACACCGATGCTAGTGTGGATGCCGGCAGAGGAGCAGGTGCTGAGGCCGGCAGACGATCAGGTGCAGAGGCCGTCAGACAATCAGGTGTGGAGGCCGGCAGACGATCAGCTGCAGAGGCTGGCAGATGATCAGGAGCAGGTGTTGGCTTCAGCCGCGATCAGGTGTTGGCTTCAGCCGCGGAGCAGGCACCATCGTCGACATTGAGGGATAAGGCAGAATCGTCGTCGTTGAGGCAAGCGCTGGAGTGTGATTCGGCCAGAGTTCAGGTGCTGGAGTGTGATCCAGCCAAAAGTCAGGGGCTGGTGCGTGAACCAGCTTGAGGCTAGGTCTCGGACTATGACTCAGTCTACGAGTCAGACTAGTACCGAGGATAAGAGAAAGACTAGGAGTGAGACTAAGACAACGACACGGGCTATCAGTAATGCTAGGGCTTGGGCAAGGACCAGGATAAACAATCAAACTAGGGCTTGGGCAAGGATTTGGGCAAGGACCAGGACTAACAGTCATACTGGGGCTCAGGCAAGGACTAGGACTTACTGTCACACTGGGGTTCTGGCAAGAACTTGGACAAGGACTAGTGTTTGGACTACGACCACGACAAGAAACAGAACTCGGAACAGGACTCGGACTACACATCAGTCTACGAGTGGGACTAGGACTACGATGACTACCAGGATAAACTGAACTCGGACCAAGACTCGGACTACAATTACAATTAGAAACAGAACTCGGAACAGGACTCGGACTGCACATCAGTCTACGAGTTGGACTAGAACAAGGATGACTACGAGGAAGACTAGAACTACAACAAGGACTTGGACAGGGACTAGAACAAGGACTAATACAAGATCTAGGGCCAGGACTAAGACATGGACCTGGGCTCGGACCAGGACTTGGACCAGGACTCGGACCAGGACTCGCACTACGCGTCAGTCTACGAGTTGGACCAGGAGTCGGTCTACAAGCCGGACCAGAGGTTGGGTCAGGACTAGAAATAGAAACTAGGGCCTGGGTTAGAACATGGACTATCAGTAGGAACAGCTAACCGAGGTGCCGGTGGAGGAAGCCTAGGAAGACGTCGCGGCATAGGGGTTTGTAGCTGTGCCACCACCGTAGCACAGCTACTATCACTAGCCCTCCCCTCAAGACCCGGATTCCAGACGGGCTCCTCGTGACCAGAGACTGACCCCATGGGAGGGAGGAGCTAGGTTAGGAGGGGGGCAGACAAAGTTACTGGGGGTGGAGCCAAAGTCACAAAGGGTGGGGTTTGAAAATCAAAGGACTGAGGAAAACTATATTTGGAAAAAAAATTGTCATAAAAATTACTTTTAGAAGGAAAAGCCTTAGTGGGAGGCTTACAGAGGGAAAAAACTGCTTCTAAAAAAAATTATTGGAGAATGACGTCATCCCCTGTGGGAGGGGCAACGTCGACACGCGGAAGTGGAGGAATGTCGATGGCAGGTAGCTTCTGCCACACTGCCAAATAGATAACTGGTTTAAAACAAAAAGAAGCGGCTTTGCCAAACCTCAACGGGGAAAACTGGGTTGGAGTGGACTTGTTGCTGTCCGCGGAAGAAGTCGTCAGGAGTGGCGCGTCCATGCGCGGCGACGGCTCCATGCCCCATGGGAGATGACGAGATGCTGAGTTCTTCCTGTCACGTTCGAAGCGCATTGCGCTGCGCGGAAGTGTCAACTCAAGATGCATGGGACCAGACAAGCAAGTTAGCAGGTAGGAGCTGGATATAATTTATAAAATGACAAAAGAACACTGATGCAAAGACAAAAGAAAGCGCGTGCAACGCACGAGGAGCTAGGCTAACACTAGCACTGGGTAAAAGTCCAAAAGCTGGCGTGTCATGCGCCCAAAAGCTAAGGTGGAACTTAGCAGGCCAAAAACAGGACCAGATAATCGAACGTGCATGTTGCATAAAGCAAGTGAAGAACTCAGGCAGAACAAAGGGAGGAGGCAGGTATAAATACAGAAACGGTAATCAAAAACAGGTGTTCGCCGGGCGTCAGTGCAGGTGGAACAAATTAAGTCGCTATGGTGACGAATACAAACAAGAAAGTGTTCAACTCAGGGAAACGGCAAAGTCCAAAACGTGATCAAACATACAGAAAGGTAAACAAACGATCCATGCAGTGGATTGTAACAGCCTGTCATTGTGTTTGCAGTTCATTTCCCAAACACACTTGAAAGGTTTTAACTAATTAAGAACTGAGCTGGCCTGAGAAGCCACAAATCAAATCTTTGATCATTGTTGTAAATGCTCTGGAAATACACACTGATGTGGATGCTGTAAAAGTCTGTAAATATGTACTGTATATGGAGTACCATTGTTGATTAAGTTTTTGCATTGTCTGTAATATTTCAGTGGCCAATTTATTAATATTACTTGTTAAATAAAACCACTGTCTTTTTTAATGAATACTTAGGTCTACTACACTACTGTATTTTAATATTAGTCCTTATCATGGTGGTTGGAGACCCAAATGTTTTCTGAAATAGTACTTTGTTAAAAGAGTTTGAGAACCACTGCTCTAGAAAGTTCACAAATGTTAAAAGGTCTTAAACAGTGTTTTGTGATCATATCAGTATTGTTTGGGTTCAGTTTTAAATCTCATAATTGTAGTCACTGATCTACTGTACATGGCGCGTGTATAAGAAATCAATAAATTAAGTAGAACATTTTGTAAATAAACCATATAGCTTACATAGCATATATCCATATTGCCTGCATTAATTATTTTCTCCAAATGTTGGCATGAGATGAACTGGAGTATGATTGAGGTATAATTAAATTGTGCCAATTAAAATGATTTTCTTTTTCATAAGATAGAAAAGAGGCATATCTGACTACTCAAACAATGAGCAGTAAGAGACAAAACCAGGTATATCTCTCACTGAGACATCATTGAGACATATTGAAACCATACTCAGCAATTTTCTTTTTGCCGAAATAGAAAAGAGACATCTGAGAACTCAAACAGTGAGTAGTGAGAAACAAAACCATGTATATCTCTCACAGAGACGTATTTGGGACGGCGTGGCGCAGTGGAAGAGTGGCCGTGCGCAACCCGAGGGGCCCTGGTTCAAATCCCACCTAGTACCAACCTCGTCACGTCCGTTGTGTCCTGAGCAAGACACTTCACCCTTGCTCCTGATGGGTGCTGGTTAGCGCCTTGCATGGCAGCTCCCTCCATCAGTGTGTGAATGTGTGTGTGAATGGGTAAATGTGAAAGTAGTGTCAAAGCGCTTTGAGTACCTTGAAGGTAGAAAAGCGCTATACAAGTACAACCCATTTATCATTTATTATATTGGAGACCAGCTCATTCATCTCTCATTTTGGTCTTGGTTGAAATCGGGAAAAGAGAAACTGTTATAAAACTTTGAGATCACTCACAGTGCTCACTGTGAGCCTTATTTCTCAGGAGCTACATTTGAGAAGAATGAGAAAATTACTTTGGTCTCGATTAGTGCTCTTTTATGTCTAGGAGATGTATATAAGACATAAATGAGATCTCATCTTCAATTTTGCTTTGCTATGGGTCAGTGGTCCCCAACCTTTTTGTATCCGCGGACCGGTCAACGCTTAATAATTTGTCCCGCGGCCCGGGAGGGGGATGTCATTTTTTTTTCTTTTTTTTTTTTTCTTCTTTGTCATGAAAAAGGGACATTTTTGTCATGAAAAAGGGAGTTTTTTGTGGTTGGTGCACTATTTGTAAGTGTGTATTGGTTTTTTTATGTTGATTTAATAAAAAATAAAAATAAACACATTTTTTTTAATTTTTTTTTTATAAAAAATTCTTCTGCGGCCCGATACCAATCGGGCCACGGCCCGGTCCGGTGGTTGGGGACCACTGCTATGGGTGACTGAATACTTTTTTGCCCCACGGTACATGTGAGTTGAAAAATAAAGCTCCTGTAGATCAACACTGATGTCCATGCCTCCTCTACTTAACGGCCATTAAAACATTACAATCCTCCCAAATATATTACACAATATACATCCATTCATACATTATATTGCTTTCATTTACTTTCAGGTAAAAAACACACATTTTTAAGTTGTTGCAACTTTTATTTTATTTTGTAGTACTAGCAAACTTCCTTTGTTTCTCAAAGTGCGCATGCACTTGACGTGGAGGCCACATTGGGGCCTGTGCGCGTTTACACTGGAATCTGATAAAAATCACATTTTACCTGCAGTGTTAACATACAGCTGGAAAAAATCAGTTCTAAAAAAATACGATTAAGGCCACTTAGGCCTGCAGTGTAAACGTAGTCAAAGTCACTTTAAAAATGGATCCATAACCACCAAAAACACTTAATTTAGGTTCCATAACCTGTATAAAACCCAAACTAGCAACATTGTTTTTGTAAGAGCAAACACTCAGGGACTGTTTTGCTGGCGGAGTAACATATCGCTTTGCAACAGTATTAGCTGTAAGCTAGCTAATGCACTAGCTTTTGAGTTTGTAATGCACAACACAATGCACTAAGACACCAATCTGTACTGACTAAAAAAACATGAACAATCATATTACAGTATCTGTAAAGTATTAACCAACCTTTTATATTTTCTTTGTACCCAACTAGCTCAGCAATGTATGTGCTGTAGTTATAAAAACAGGCATCGTGTGCTGAATGTATCGTGAATAATTTTATAGTGACTCACCTGACGGACAGTTGTCTTTTTGGTCCGGCTGGCCGGAGACGTTTTTTCCGGTTTAATTTGGGTAACCGTAAGCACGTAATTTATGTCAGCATAGCTCGGCTCCATGTTCCACATTTAAAGTCACGCCGACCTCACTTCCTTGGCTTCCGTCTTTTCCAACATTTCAGCCACTGTTTGTACTTGATAAGCTTCTATCGCCAGCAATTCATCCTCCGTATATTCAGCTTCATAAATATGAGGTTGTGAATACTTCTTTGTCCAAAAATAGTCATCCATCCATCCATCCATTTTCTGCCACTTATTCCCTTCGGGGTCGCGGGGGGTGCTGGAGCCTATTTCAGCTACAATCGAGTGGAAGGCGGTGTACACCCTGGACAAGTCGCCACCTCATCGCAGGGCCAACACAGATAGACAGACAACATTCACACTCACATTCACACTCACATTCACACACTAGGGCCAATTTAGTGTTCCCAATCAACCTATACCCAGGTGCATGTTTTTGGAAGTGGAAGTAAGCCGGAGTACCCGGAGGGAACCCACGCAGCCACGGGGAAAACATGCAAACTCCACACAGAAAGATCCCGAGCGCAGGATTGAACCCAGGAACTTCGTATTGTGAGGCATACGCACTAACCCCTGTACCACTGTGCTGCCAAATAGCCATCTTTGCCATTTATTACCAAGTCTGCCATGATTAAAACACACTCGCGCTTGTTTTTGGAAGTAAGAACACACATTTGTTGCCGGAAGTACATTGCTATGAGAACGGAAATAAATGCGCTAAGAAAATAAATTCCAGTAATGCATCTGGCTACTCAGTGGCTTAGTGGTTAGAATGTCCGCCCTGAGATCGGTAGCTTGGGAGTTCAAACCCCGGCCGAGTCATACCAAAGACTATAAAAATGGGACCCTTTACCTCCCTACTTGGCACTCAGCACCAAGGGTTGGAATTGGGGGTTAAATCACTAAAAAATTATTCCCGGGCGTGGCCACCGCTGCTGCTCACTGCTCCCCTCACCTCCCAGGGGGTGATCAAGGGTGATGGGTCAAAGGCAGAGAATAATTTCGCCACACCTCGTGTGTGTGTGACAATCATTGGTAGTTTAACTTTAACTCCTCCACATCGAGTGGAGCCAGATGAGGTGATTCGGGCATCAGGTCAGGATGCCACCCGGACGCCTCCCTAGGGCGCGTCCGAAAAAGTTCTATTTTGGTTTCATCTGACATTCTCTCAATCCTCTGCTGTATCATCCATGTATCCATTATGGTATAAACTCAACTCGTCGTGTTTGGAGGAAGAAGAATACTGAGTTGCATCCCAAGAACACCATACCTACTGTGAAGCATGGGGGTGGAAACATCATGCTTTGGGACTGTTTTTCTGCTAAGGGGACAGGACGATTGATCCGTGGTAATGAAAGAATGAATGGGGCCATGTATCGTGATATTTTGAGCTAAAACCTCCTTCCATCAGTGAGAGCTTTGAATGGTTGACCAAATACTTAATTTCAACCATAATTTACAAAAAAATTCTTTAAAATTCCTACAATGTGAATTCCTGGATTTTTTTTTTTCACATTCTGTCTCTCACAGTTGGAGTGTACCTATAGTGAAAATTACAGACCTCTGTCATCATTTTAAGTGGGAGAACTTGCACAATCGGTGGCTGACTAAACACTTTTTTGCCCCACTGTATATACTCCGGAGCAACTTATGTGTGAAATTATAAACACATTACCGTAAAATATCAAATAATATTCTTTATCTCATTCGCGTAAGAGACGAAGAAAATGTCAGCAATCGTCTTACACACACGTCAACCAATAAGAATTTCGCGGGGGAGGGTCATGGCAGAAGTGCATTGAGGGTCATGGAATGCTACTGCTATATGTTATATGCTACTGCGTAGCTATTAAAATGGATCATTTCATCGTTGGCGGTAACTTATAAAAACTGAGAAGGGCTGAACAAAAATGGCACCGAAAAGGAAATCATGTACTGCAGAGTACAAGCTGGACGTAGTGAAATATGCAGCAGAAAATGACAAGAGGAAGCGGCGCATACCTTTGGAGTTGGCAGAGTTGTTTAGAAGCGAAGCGACATCGAGGAAGAAGATTTCATCGGATTTATCGATTCGGAGTGACAGATTGTTTGGTAAACGTATTGCATGTTTTATATGTTATATTAATGTGAATGAGTGTGAAAATCATTGGTACTTTAACTTTAAATGATAAATGGGTTGTACTTGTATAGCGCTTTTCTACGTTCAAGGTACTCAAAGCGCTTTGACACTACTTCCACATTTACCCATTCACACACACATTCACACACTGATGGAGGGAGCTGCCATGCAAGGCGCCAACCAGCACCCATCAGGAGCAAGGGTGAAGTGTCTTGCTCAGGACACAACGGACGTGACGAAGTTGGTACTAGGTGGGATTTGAACCAGGGACCCTCGGGTTGCGCACGGCCACTCTCCCAATGCGCCACGCCGTCCATACTTTACCATAATATGTTAGGTTAACATACCAGGCACGTTCTCAGTTGGTTATTTATGCGTCATATAACGTACACTTATTCAGCCTGTTGTTTACTATTCTTTATTTATTTTAAATTGCCTTTCAAATGTCTATTCTTGGTGTTGGGTTTTATCAAATAAATTTCCCCCCAAAATGCTACTTATACTCCAGTGCGACTTATATGTTTTTTTCCTTCTTTATTATGCATTTTCGGCTGGTGCGACTTATAATCCGAAAAATACGGTAACCTCTGCCCTAAAAGTGACCACCTTGCAAGTGAAGTGGAAAGCAGTTGATATCACAAAGTGGATTTATGAACAAAGTCCATTTGCACTTCATCGTTAGGGGTACCACATGCATACATTTCCAGGACAAAATTTGGGGTTTAAAAAGGCTTCCATTTAAAGACGGTGCCGCTCCATTACTGTTTTCCCTCACAGGAGACTGGACACTTTGCCTCTCATGAGAGTTTAAGTGACGCTAGACTGTACCATCTGACAAGTCTTTCATCCACAGGGAGCGCCTGGAACACTTGCTAAGCTCCCAGCCAGGGGAGGAATACCACTTCACAAGTTTGCCTCTCAAGTTACACGCCCGCTCGGCCACCGCAAAAAAAAACAGTGTGCAATATTTTTACCGTCTAGATGATTAGGAATAATCCTCAAATAATATCAAATTCTGCTAACCACACAAAGAAAATAGGTGGTAGCATAGTAGGAAAAATACAGCTTAAATGTCAGTGGCGGCTGAACAGAAATGCAGCAATGTGTGGAAACTCGCATAGATTTGCGACTTCAACTTTGACCGCAATTTTTTCAAGTTTTAAATACAAAAATATTTAAATTTTCACAACACAATAGTGGGTGTCAAATAATGGGATTTAGAGCTATTCGTGTGAAGGATGTTTTATTCAAATGTCAAGTAAAACTGTTGTAATTGCAAAGGCTTGTATCTGCTAAAAAAAAAAAAAAAAGCTTAACGGCAGCCTGTGCTGTTAGAAAGGTAAAGGTTACAATGTTGAATACAAAATGAAGGCTTGGAGGATACATGCAAATGACTGAAAAAAATTAAAAGGTAATGTTCAATCTAATCAATGTTCCGTTTAATTTCAATCGTGCTCTGTTCTTGTAAAATATAACATCAATTAAACAGGTTGTGTTCACAAAATAATGATTTATTAATATCATCGGTGAGCAGAAGCATGCTTTTTACCTACTGCATCACAGCCAAATATTTTAGCAACAAACACACAGACCTGTGACATAAAAAGTAGGAAATTATTTTGTAACGTAAAAAAAAGATAATTTTGGGCTAACATGCCGAAAGAGAGAAATGTATCTTCTGTGGAGCAGCCTCATTAATAAAAGAGACTAGTGAATGTTCCAGAGAACAATTGCATTGTGTGGAGGAAAAATATGACAAAGCCCCCACTCTTTTTCACTCCAAGACAGCTCCATATATTAATTAATTGTATGACTTCATATATTACTTGTCACCATTCTCGCGCCCAGAGTGGCTTCTAATGGTGTGTGTTTACACAGTTTAGCATATGAGCCTTGATGCGGGTTTTCAGTAGAACGGGATCATGTTATTTGGACAGGATGCTGTTTGTGGTCGCCATTTATACTATTTAACTTTGCCTGTCAGATAAATCCCATATTTTTTGCCATTTTTTTGTCTATAAGAAAACATAGCCTATTTCCACGCAGTTTCATCATAATGTCGCTGTCATGACCTGCCGCCTGTCTGCTTTTTGTTGCAGTGCCTGGTTTGCTGGTCACGGGGCGAAGCTACTTTCGCACACACCAATTACCATTTCCCCATGACTACTTAAGCTCTCGAGTCCAATCACTCGGCGCAAGTAGATTTCTGATGGTTCACCCTTCCAGTCGTGTTCATCTTCTCTGCTTTGGCTCCACTCACGCTTCTTGTTTCCTGTGGCTCTGTCCCCGGCCCTGCAGTGCAGTTTTAAATGTTTTTCCATTATACACCTTTTGTGTGTGTTTTCTGTTTTTCACACCTTCCGTCTGCATCCTTAGTAATTTTTCTCCGCTCTTTTTTGTGTGCGCTTTTTGTTATTATTCTTATTATTTCTTCGTTGGAGTCCTGCTCCGGCAAAGCCGATCATGACAGCCACCTCGATGGCAATATCATTTTTTTTTTAATAATATGCTCTGTCATTCTGTGTGTGTCATTTGCACATATATTTTTGCAGGTTATGTTACCAACTCTGCTGCCAAGTAATTGCTGTGGCCTAATCATAGTGCAGAGTGGTAAGAGTGTTGAAGTTGTTAGAGGTGAATTGGAAAAAGAAACAAACAAGACAACCATCACACCAACGTCTTAATGGAGAATGTATCTAGTAGAAAATAATTCTAAGCTAGGGTGCATTCACACACGGTCCAGTTTTCACTTGGAAGCATGATTACCCTCCTTCGACACTGTGCTAGATTCAACCGGAACTAAGCATTAATACGGGTACTTATTTTAAACACACTATAAGTGGCATAGCGATGACGGGTTTGTTCCTCCAGGGATGTGTCGGCAAGAACACAGCAAAAGGTAAGATGTAAAGTATTTATTAAATAAATAAAACACTGGTGCTAATAGAAAAAGGTAAACACAAGGTGCAAGCATGGAGGACAGAAATAATAAACGAAACAAAAACACTTGGCACGAAGGCACAAAAGAGGTAAAACAACACAATAGCATGAGAGCTAAGAAAAAGCGAAGGCGTAGCATCTAAGCTAGCGAAAATATATATAAATAGAGCAGTCGTCACTGTTGCACGTCCGTGAGTAACAGGTGAAAACAATATGAAACCATGGTGACAGACTAAACAGGAAATAAGGAGTGAAACGACGGAGAGTGATAGAAAACAGGTAAACAAAGCAACAATCAGTGAAGATCCGAGCAGCGGATCGCAACACACACGTTGTGATACAATCCAAAGTCAAAGTCACAGAGGTCACACAATGGAAATACAACTGAAACTTTTTCTGATATTGTTGTGACTTATTATTACCTGCTTGCATACAAATATTTTCTGGAAGACAGCAACAGTAGGCTAGGTTTACATTGCGGGCCAATTGTCATATGTGATATGTAGAGTACAGTGGAACCTTGATTCACAAACGTCTCTATTTACGTCCTTTTTGGTTTACGAACCTTCATTCATTCATTTTGCATGCTGCTTACCTATAAGCGGCATGCAAGACCGGGCAGTTGGTAGAGCGGCCGTGCCAGCAACCTGAGGGTTCCAGGTACGATCCCAGCTTCCTTCACTGCCGGCGTTTCCTTGGGCAAGACACTTTACCCACCTGCTCCCAGTGCCACCCACACTGGTTTAAAATTGTTTTAACTTAGATATTGGGTTTCAGTATGTAAAGCGCTTTGAGTCACTAGAGAAAAGCGCTATATAAATATAATTCATTTCACTTCGCTTGAAGCCATTTTAATTACCGTATTTTCCGCGCTATAAGCCGCCCCGGGTTATAAGCCGCACCTTCAATGAATGGCATATTTAAAAACTTTGTTCACCTATAAGCCGCACCGGGTCATAAGCCGTGCCTACGCTGCGCTAAAGGGAATGTCAAAAAAACATGGTGCGAATATTTACCGTACGTGCTCCCGTTTTATCCACAGTGCGGTTCACAGGAATATCAAAAGTCAGTGGATTCTCGTCCATGTTTGTGTTACGGCCTGCCAAGCTGAAACCCCCTGCTAGACCTCCTCCACTGGTCTTTCGACCCGCTAAGCCGCAACCCCCGGTGCGGCCTCCTCCACCGGTGTTCCTGCCTGCCAAACCGCAACCCCCAGCTAGGCCACCCCCACCTGCACCACGGCTAGCTGCACCACGGGTTGCACCTGTTAGTCCAAGTTCGAGTCTTAGTCCAAGTCCGAGTCTCAGTCCGAGTCCTCGTCCAAGTCCGAGTCTTAGTCCTATTACAAGTCTGGTTTTCACACCAGCACCTGACTTAAGTCTGTTTTTTTTACACCAGCACCTGACTCTAGTCTGGTTTTCACACCAGCACCTGACTCTAGTCTGGTTTTCATACCAGCACCTCTACCCAAAGCTGGATCACACTCTAGCACCTGTCCAAAAGCTGGATCACACTCCAGCACCTGGCCCAAGGCTGGATCACACTCCAGCACCTGATCCAAGGCTGGATCCCACTCCAGCACCCGCTCCAAGGCTGGAGCCCACGACAACGCCGCCTGTCTCCACGACGACGTTGAAGCCGCCTGTCCCCACGACGACGACTACTATGTCTGTCTCCACGACGATGACGACTACTACGCCTATCTCCATGACGACGCCGCCGCCTGGTTTGCCTGCAGGACCCGCACCTGCATCTTCTGCTGCTCCAGCGCCGGCTTCATCTCCTGCATCAGCGCTGGCTCCGTCTGCTGCACCCGTGCCTGCTTTGGCTGCAGCATCCGCACCTGCTTCGTCTGCGGCACCAGCGCCATCTTCGTCTGCTGCACCAGTGCCGGCTTCGTCTGCTGCTTCCAAGCCCGCCACGACAATGGCTCCGACGCGCGCCCTCCTCCACGTCGGCCGGATGTGGCCGTGCCCTGGTCGTCCTCCTACATATTTGCGGCAGCGCCGTTCCATTCCCCGCCGCCATCTGACTTGTCCCCGGTGGATTCGGGGAAACACGACCTGGCGACCCTCCGCCATGTCCTCCTTCCACCCTCCCTTTCACTCTCGAACGTCCTCATTGTGGAGGGGGATTCAAGTTTTGTTTTGGGACATCTGGTATATGTCCTTTTAGGGGGGGATTATGTTATGATCCGCTGCCCGGATCATCTCATGTTCTGGTTTTGTTCCGTTTTTGTATTATAGTCTGCCAATGTTTGTGTTAGTTCCTTGTTTAGTCTGTTTCCATAGTAACTTATTAGTTTCACCTTCCCCTTGCTTTCGACGCACACCTGTTTTTGCTAATCACCGTCCTTATTTAAGCCTGCTCTTTCTGTTCATTCACTCTCGCTTCCTAGTTAGTGTGTCACGCAGTTAGTGTTTCACTACAGTAACGATTTCCTATTCCATGTTTCTACTTGCTAGCTTTCGCGCTATGCATTTGTTTACCTCTAGCTCTCATGCTAGTAGTTTTTGTTTTGTCTTTTGTGCCTTGTGCAAGTTTGTCGGTTATTTCCCTAGCTCCCATGCTAGCACTTTTGGTTTTTTCTGCCTACTACCAGTTCTTCTGTTCATAGTCTGTTTTATTTTTTAGATAAATTTATCATTTCTTACCTTCACGCTGTGTTCAACCCCGACTGCATCCTTGGAAGAACGACCCCGCATCACCATGCGTTACATTTTCATCACACATTTAAATTTAAATTAAATGTTGACTTTAAATATTATATCTAAATGTTAAATCTGAACCCAAATCTTAAATATAAGTCTATATGCTCAATCTAAACCTAAATCTTAAGTCTAAATCAGCATGGTAAATCTATACCTATATGTTAAATCTAGGCCTAAATTTTCCATTTGAACCTATATCTTTAATCTAAATGTGAGCTCTAAATGTTAAGTCAAATCTTACATCTAAATGTGGACGCTAAATATTAAATCCAAACCAAAATTCAAATCTAAACCTAAATGTTAAATCTAACCTAAAACCTAAATCTAAACCTAAATAATAAATCAAAACCTAAATGCTAAATCTAAACCTAAATATAAATGTCAAATCTGAATGTGAGGGCTAAATGTTAAAGGACTACTGAAAGGAGATTTTCTTATTCAAACGGTTCATTCTATGTGTCATACTTGATCATTTCGCGATATTGCCATATTTTTGCTGAAAGGATTTAGTAGAGAACATCTACGATAAAGTTCGCTAATAGAAAAACCTTGCCTTTACCGGAAGTATTTGCGCGTGATGTCACAAGTTGCAGGGCTCCACACACATTCACCTTGTTTATAATGGGAGCTACCAGCAGTAAGAGCAATTCGGATCAAGAAAGCAACAATTTCCCCATTAATTTGAGCGAGGATGAAAGTTTTGTGAATTAGGATATCGACAGTGAAGGACGGCAGTGTGAGCGTTTCAGATGTAATTAGACACATTTACTAGGTCAATTCTGGAAGATCCCTTCCTGCTTATTGTTTTAATAGTGTTTTAGTGAGATTCTAAAGACATACCTCGAGGTCGGATGGCTGTGGTGAACACGCAGTGTCTCAGAGTGAAGCCGAGGAGCCAAGCTCACAGCTGCCTTTTTTGACAGCTTCTGCAGTAGGAAGTCCCATAATCCACTGATTTCTCTGGTAAGACTTAATATAGCAATTTTCCCATCGAAAAACATGCTGGTTGACGTAGAGAAAACATCTTCCCTTGACCGCTCTGCTTCACAACAAACAAAGAAATACCGGCTGTGTCTCGGTGCTAAAGACGGCTGCAATCCACCAACAGCATTGTTCTTTATAGTCTCCATTATTAAATGAACAAATTACTAAATATTCAGCATCACAGATGTCCAAAATACTGTGTAATCACGCCATTAACCGAGACAACTTTTAGCCGTGTTTGGTGCCTCGCTAATATGTCCCCTCTAACACGTGACGTCACGCGTACGCGTCATCATTCCGCAACGTTTTCAACAAGAAACTCGCGGGAAATTTAAAATTGCAATTTAGTAAACTAAAAAGGCCGTATTGGCATGTGTTGCAATGTTAATATTTCATCATTGATATATAAACTATTAGACTGCGTGGTGGGTAGTAGTGGGTTTCAGTAGGCCTTTAAATCTAAACCTAAATCTAAATGCGAGCAATACATCTCTCGCCAAGTGCAAAGATGAATATTTATAGGATGTCAATATTCCACCAATCTGCCTCTCAGTGCAGACACTCCCACATATTTCTCACTGCAGAAGAAGGAAACATGACAGATGCTTAACGACAAATAATGTCAATTTAGTTGCATTTTTTTTTTTAAATGATAGCGCCAAAAAGTGTGAGTGTACATGGCGTATTGCATAAAGACAATTAAACACTCAAACATGTTGACGCTGCACGTCAGCGTTTGACAATGAATGGAATTGCTTCTAGTTATACAGAGGCATGCAGTCTGTTTTAATACACCCGTTTCAACTCGTATGTTTTTCATCATTTTGCTGCGCTCTTACTTCATGATTGTGTCACATATGTATTCATGCACACTGCATGCCTCGGTGTAAGAATCAATTCCATTCATTGTCAAAAACAAAAGTGCAGCATCAATGTGTTTGAGTGTTTAACAGTCTCAAAACATCCATATGCACTCACACGTTTGGAGCTAAACATTTTTTTTTTAAATTATGCAACATTATTGGCAATATTTGTCATTAAGCATCAGTCATGTTTATTTTTTCCACAGTAATTAAGTAGGAGTGTCCGAGATGTGGGTGTGGCCGAGAGGCGTCAGATTGGTGGAATATTGACATCCAATAAATGTGCATCTTTAAACCTAGCAATATATTTATCTTTCATATTTAGATTTAACATTTAAGTTTAGAGGCCTATTGAAACCCACTACTACTGACCACGCAGTCTGATAGTTTATATATCAATGATGAAATATTAACATTGCAACACATGCCAATACGGCCGGTTTAGTTTACTAAATTACAATTTTAATTGAGTTTTTTGTTGAAAACATCACGGAATGATGGTATGATGACGTGCGTTTGTGACGTTTCGGGTTGGAAGAAAAAAATACTGGCTTAGCACCACACACGGCTAAAAGTCGTCTCTTTTCATCGCGCAATTACACAGTATTCTGGACATCTGTGTTGCTGAATCTTTTGCAACTTGTTCAATTAATAATGGAGACTATAAAGATTGATGCTGTTGGTGGAAAGTGGTGTATTGCAGCTGTCTTTTGCACCGAAACACAGCCGGTGTTTCTTTGTTTGTTGTGAAGCTTTAACACAGAGCGGTCAAGCGAGCATGTTTCTCTACGTTAACCAGCCTGTTTTTGGATGGGAAAATTGTGATATATATCTTACCGGAGACATCAGTGGATTATTCGTCCCCCTGCAGTAGCTGTCAAAAAAGGCAGCTGCAAGCTTGGCTTCTCAGCTTCTCTCTGAGACACTGGCGTGTTCATCGCAGCCATCCGACCTCGAGGTATGTCTTTACAATCTCACTAAAACACTATTAAAACAATAAGCAGATCAGGGATCTTCCAGAATTATCCTAGTAAATGTGTTTAATTACATCTGAAGCGCTCATACTGCCGTCGCCC
This sequence comes from Nerophis ophidion, assembly GCF_033978795.1. Lineage (NCBI taxonomy): Eukaryota > Metazoa > Chordata > Actinopteri > Syngnathiformes > Syngnathidae > Nerophis > Nerophis ophidion. Next base: position 40,688,138 of record NC_084619.1, read on the forward strand.
AGAGCCGTCGCTTTATAATTTATTTTATTTTTTTCTAGTCCTTCGCTATCAATATCCTCAGCCACGAATCTTTCATCCTCGCTAAAATTAATGGGGAAATTGTCGTTTTCTCGGTCCGATTTGCTCTTTTTGTTGGAGGCTCCCATTAAAAACAATGTGAAGATGTGAGGAGCCATCAACATGTGACGTCATCGTCTGCGACTTCTAGTAAAGGCAAGGCTTTTTTATTAGCGACCAAAAGTTGTGAACTTTATCGTGGATGTTCTGTACTAAATCCTTTCAGCAAAAATATGGCAATATCGCGAAATGATCAAGTATGACACATAGAATGGACCTGCGATCCCCGTTCGAATAAGAAAATCTCATTTCAGTAGGCCTTTAAGGTTAACATTAAGCGCTGAAATTTAGATTTAGGATGTATATATAACCTGCGATTAGATGGCGACTTGTCCAGGATGTACACAACCTTCCGCCCGAATGCAGCTGAGATAAGCTTCAGTAGCCCCCACATTCCCAAAAGGGACGAGCGGTTGTAAATGGATGGATGGATGTATATAAAACATTTATATTTATTATTCAGAGCTCACATTTAGATTTTGATTTAATGTTTTGGTTTAGATTTAACATATAGGGTTGGATTTAAGATTTAGGTTTAGATTTTCCATCCATCCATTTCCTACCGCTTGTCCTTTCGGAGTCGCTGGAGCCTTTCTCAGCTGCATTTGGGCGGAAGGCGGCGTACACCCTGGACAAGTCGCCAACTCATCGCAGAGCTATATTTAACGTATACATTTATATTTAAGATTTAGGTTCAGATTTAACACTTAGGTTTAAATTTAACATTTAGCGCTCACATTTAGATTTATATTTAAAATTTAGGTTGAGTTTTAACATAAGATTGAGTTTATATTTAATATATAGATTTATAGGGACGGCGTGGCAGAGTTGATGGAGTGGATGTGCCAGCAACCTGAGGGTTCCTGGTTCAATCCGCAGCTTCTACCAACCTAGTCATGTCCGTTGTGTCCTTGAGCAAGACACTTCACCCTTGCTCCTGATGGGTCCTGGTTAGCGCCTTGCATAGCAGCTCCCGCCATCAGTGTGTGAATGTGCGTGTGGACGGGTGAATGTGGAAATACTGTCAAAGTGCTTTGTGTTCCTTAAAAAAGGTAGAAAGGCGCAATACAGGTACAACCCGTTTATCATTTAGATTGAACACTTAAAATTACCAGAGTAATATTTACAGATTAAAATTGGCTATATCTGAGAAAAGTGAGTTGAATCTAAAAAATATATCTGCTAGAAAAGTGTGACTGAACTTTTACATTCGGCACCACATTTGTTTTTTTCATGACAATGTGAACAATTACGAATTTTTCAAATCTGACCCAGGCCTCTTCCACATATAAATAATGGATATAAATAAGACATGTATCCGATACGACTGCAGTCTAAACAAATGGGTCCTAATTCTTTGCCAAAATAGAGAGTTGTGAAAGGAAATAGTGAACAAATGAGTAGAAAAGAGGGGGGGGAAGATGTTTTAGAACTTACATCAATCCTTTGAGCAGATGTCAAGCAAATGTCCCACAAACTGCAGTGGCCCAAATTGTTGCCCTCTTTCATCTTATCAATGGGACTTAAGTTGCTAAGGTGTTGCTGTAGCTTGTTTATTTTTGATGCAGTCAGCAGTCATTTGTCCAACTGCTTTAATTCAAATAGTAGTGTTTTTCAAGGTTCCATTTTAGCTCATCATTAGAGCAAGTCCACTGGTTCAGTTCAAAAAACTTGTGAAAGATTCACATTTTTGCAGCATATTTTTAAAAATGCTAGAGTGCTGTATAGAAAAGATCTTTGACTAGCTTCTTTTAAGAAAGTCCTTAAAAACAGCATAGTGCTCCTGTACCTAAAATAAATAGATCAAAATCAAAAGTCTACTGTAAAGGATGCTGGTTCTCCGGGATATACAAACCCTGTTTCTATATGAGATGGGAAATTGTGTTAGATGTAAATATAAACGGAATACAATGATTTGCAAATCCTTTTCAACCCATATTAAATTGAATATGCTACAAAGACAACATATTTGATGTTCAAACTGATAAGCGTTTTTTTTTTGCAAATAATAATTAACTTTAGAATTTGATGCCAGCAACACGTGACAAAGAAGTTGGGAAAGGTGGCAATAATACTGATAAAGTTGAGAAATGCTCATCAAACACTTATTTGGAACATCCCACAGGTGAGCAGGCTAATTTGGTAACAGATGGGTGCCATGATTGGGTATAAAACAGCTTCCATGAATTGTTAAGTAATTCACAAACAAGGATGGGGCGAGGGTCACCAATTTGTAAGCAAATTGTCAAACAGTTTTGAACAACATTTCTCAACGAGCTATTGCAAAAATTTTAGGGATTTTACCATCCACGGTCCATAAAATCCTCAAAAGATTCAGAGAATCTGGAGAAATCACTGCACGTAAGCGATGATATTACGGACCTTTGACCCCTCAGGCGGTACTGCATCAAAAACCGACATCAGTGTGTAAAGAATATCACCACATGGCTCAGGAACACTTCCTAAAACCATTGTCAGTAACTAGTCGGTTGCTACATCTGTAAGTGCAAGTTAAAACTCTGCTATGCAAAGCAAAACCCATTTATCAACAAGACCAAGGAAAGCCGCCGGCTTCGCTGGGCCCGAGCTCATCTAAGATGGACTTATGCAAAGTGGAAAGGTGTTCTGTGGTCTGACAAGTCCACATTTCAAATTATATTTGGAAACTGTGGACGTGGTGTCCTCCAGAACATAGAGGAAAATAACCGGATTGTTATAGGCGCAAAGTTCAAAAGCCAGCATCTGTGATGGTATTGGGGTGTATTAGTGCCCAAGGCATGGGTAACTTACACATCTGTGAAGGCACCATTAATGCTGAATGGTCCATACAGGTTTTAGAGCAACATATGTTGTCATCCAAGCAACATTATCATGGACTCCCCTGCTTATAACAGCAAGACAGTGTCAAGTCACGTGTTACAACAGCGTGGTTTCGTAGTAAAAGAGTGCGGGTTTTTTCCTGGTCCGCCTGCAGTCCAGACCTGTCTCCCATCGAAAATGTGTGGCACATTATGAAGCGTAAAATACGACAGCGAAGACCCCGGACTGTTGAACGACTGTAGCTCTACATAAAACAAGAATGAGAAAGAATTCCACTTTCAAAGCTTCAACAATTAGTTTCCTCAGTTCTCAAAACGTTTATTGAGTGTTGTTAAAAGAAAAGATGATGTAACACAGTGGTGAACATGCCCTTTCCCAACTACTTTGGCACGTGTTGCAGCCATGAAATTCTAAGTTAATTATTATTTGCAAAAAAAAAATTAAGTTCATGAGTTTGAACATCAAATATCTTGTCTTTGTAGTGCATTCAACTGAATATGGGTTGAAAAGGATTTGCAAATCATTGTATTCCATTCATATTTACATTTGACACATTTCCTAACTCAAATGGAAACGGGGTTTGTACAAAATAAGACCAATAGCGGATATTTGTTAGTCTGGAAATGTGGCCCCCCCAATTTTTTTTTTAATGTCTCTATCCTACAGTACGTCAAAAATTTTGGTTGACAATGTTGACTCCAATTGAACAAAAACCTTGAAATGTTCACATATGTGCCAGGCCTGAGACCCACTAGAATTGGAGCCATGTTTAGTCCTGTAAAAACAATGCAATGTACGCATTCTGGAGGCATTAAAATACCAAATCAATACCGATATATACAGTTGCGATCAAAAGTTTACATACACTCGTAAAGAACATAATGCCATGTTAATTGTTGGTGTTGGAGTGATTGGAGCACATACTTGTTGGTCACAAAAAACATTCGTATGACCATAGAACTTTCCTCCTGAAGGTCTTTTTTTTGTCCATGTGATGTAACATGAAACAAAAATTGAGCTGTTTGGCCACAATACCCAGCAATGTGTTTGGAAGAGAAAAGGTGAGGCCTTTAATCCCAGAAACACCATTCCTACCGTCAAGTATGGTGGTGGTGCAAAGAGTAAATGGGACAATGAAAAATGAGGATTACCTCCAAATTCTTCAGGACAACCTAAAATCATCAGCTTGAGTGCAGTCAGGTGTTCCAACAGGACAATGACCACAAACACACTTCAAAAGTGGTAAAGGAATGACTAAATCAGGCTAGAAATAAGGTTTTAGAATGGCCTTCCCAAAGTCCTGACTTAAACGTGTGGACAATGCTGAAGAAACAAGTCCATGTCAGAAAACCAACAAATTTAGTTGAACTGCCTCAATTTTGTCAAGAGGAGTAGTCAAAAATTCAACCAGAAGTTTGCGGATGGCTACTAAGAGCGCCTTATTGCACTGAAACTTGCCAAGGGACATGTAACCAAATATTAACATTGCTGTATGTAGAAATCTACATTTTTAGTAGACCCATAAGAGCAAAACTTCATGAATGTTTTTTGTGACCAACAAGTATGTTCTCCTATCACTCTAACATAAAAAAATAAGGGTTGTGGAAATGATTGGAAACTCAAAACAGCCATGACATTATGTTCTTTGCAAGTGTATGTAAACTTTTGATCGCGACTGTACCTAGCATGTCTGCTAAAATTTTAAAAGTTGTGTGTTTACAATAATAGCACAGCTATCTTAAAAACAAGAGTAAAAATGTAAGGAAAAAGCTGAACTGTCTAACTAATAATTAATAATAATATACTTATCCCCTATAATACAAAAGCTGCAATTTTTTTTTTTTTTAGCATTTAAAAAAAAAAAATACCAATATGGCCCCTGCATACTTTGACTTTTCACTATGTGGGCCTTGATGGAAAACAATTTGGGCACTCATGGAATTAAAATTTTAAATGTATTGATATTTTGGTTTGAGGATCGATATTAGATCATAAAGATCTGGTATTGGCGGGATCGATCTGCACATAACGAGTTCATGCACAAAAGTTGGATACTTTTTAGCAGTATAAATAACAACATAAAAAGATGGGATTTAACAAAAATATTTAAATTGGGCCTGCAAAAAGAATGTATCCTTAAAAGTCCATGTCTTCTAACCACAGTAGGTAAGAAGAGATGTTTTTCCGTATTTGGCCCAGAGGGCTCAAGAGTGGTTAAGCACGGTACAGATTGCCGGGAGTGGGAAAAAAAAGTGAAAATCAGCAGTTTATGTTGTACATCAATAATTACTTTGATCATCCTTGCCTTCCCTGGGCGGAATGGCAGTTGGGGTATACAGTTTACTATGCAGGCTTGACTGCTACACTGGACCTCCACGTAAGAGAACATACAAATCAGCAGAAAATACCAACTGGAAACGGAAGCCTGGCCCGGGACCAAAGTCTCAGTGGTTGACTGTTCGCTCTCCTTTTCTCATCACAACTCATTCCTTCTTTTTCCATCTTTAACACTCCACCTACTCCTTCTGTTCCCCACTTTCTCTTCCCTCCCCCCACCTCCAATTGGCTGTGGAAGATGGCTTCACTGAGTCATCTTGGGACTGAGATCAAAGGCAAATTAAAGCAGACGTCTATGCAGAATGTAATATGGAAACCTCCCAGCGATGTCCCCACTATTGATTTTTCTCTCTTTTCTTCCAGACCCACTCCTCTTGCCTTCCCATTTCTTGGCTTTAATTTATCTAAGCACAACACTCCTGTGTTAATTTTAAAGAACATAAAATCATGTAGAATAAAAGAAAGAAAGAGGGGAATGGTGTAATTCTGCCTTGATATGCTGTTTGCAGTTTGTGATGTAAATACATCTATAAATTGTGGGGTAAAAACACTTCAGGCAAATGTACTGATAAGAAAGGAGTGGTTGTAATCTGTTATGGCCAACCAAGCTGTTCATAAATGATATGACAGACAGCATTACTCACATGCAAAATGGCCATGTTTTGTAAAATATCAAGTTTCGGGGTGAAATGTCAGTGCAAGGCTAAATAGTGTTCTTTATCAGATATCCTGGTCTCTGAAGTCACTTTAGCCCTGCAGGAAATTGAAATTAATTGGTGACACATTTTTTTTTAAGAAAGACGCTGCAGTGACTTTTTAATGTGAATATCTCAACATTTTGCTGTAGTCATGATTTTATGTCATGTCATCTTGTTAACGGACAAAGCAAGAATTTTATACACTAAGAGACACACACACGCGCACGCACACACACACATTCTTGTATTTGACGCCTTCTTGAGACCTCCGAAAAATGCCTACCTCATTAGGACTACCCTTTCTAGATATATAAATATTTGTATTTACAACATTGATAAAATATACAAACCATGGAAATATAAAAAAGTAAGCTTTTAGTTTTATATATATATATATATATATATATATATATATATATATTTTTTTTTTTTTTTTTTTTTGGGTTCGTAATTGGTTTTTAATCTTCATTATTTACTTCAAGTTATTACAGTATGTCTCTATACACATATTTATAAAAAATGTTAAATAAATTTTGGCCAAACGGGGCGCATTTCAGTTTCTTGCACACACTTGTTATAACATATGTGGGCTAGAGGGGGAGCACTTCAAATATTTACACACACTTGTTATTTCTTATGTTGACCAGAGGTGGAGCACATTTAAAACTGACACACAGTCAATTTGAAAAATCCTTCCTTTTTGGGATCACCCTAATTTTGATAAGAGTTCACCACCAGGGGTACAAATGAGATATTCTCTATTAGATGCAATGGTTTTCTGTGATGTTGGTCCAAACTTGTTCACCAGGCCTCATATAGAAGGTACTTTTCCTTGTTGATGTCTCAAGAAGGGTAGCAATACAATAACACACACGCACACACACTCACACACACGCACACACACACACACACACACAGCTTTGGTGATGTTCTTGATTGTTTTTGTTTTACTTAACGGATGCAAACATACTTTATCGTTTGATTACTACTTATTTGGTATACATATTTTTTTAAATTAAATTTCTTATTACACTCTAATGTAATGTAATTTAGCATTTATCTATATGTATAAATATGATTAATGTTGCCAGACTGTGTATCCTTTGAATCGGATTAATCACACTTTTGAAAGTTGATTAATCACAGCAAATAAAAGTTGCTTGTATAATTTGAATTAGCTTTAAAAAAAAAAAAGACCCCGATATTTCAGCAGAAAGCAATTTTTTGTCAGAATGGCATGCACAAAATTGTATATAGATATATTTTTAAGCGAAATTTGACACAATCGGAGCCACCATAGCCATATTCGAACAAGTGTTTTTACAAACGTGTGTGTGTGAACCGTACACTTTGTTTTTCATATTGTTTGCATTGCTTTGCTTTGTATTTTATTCCATACACTGTAGCAAAATAAAATATACTTTTTATTTGCATGGCATCTATGTAGAAATATACTGTAAAACTCCTCCATACATCCTCAGCCTGATTTGTACTATAAACAAATCTTGTACTGTGAAATACATTGGAAACAAAAACCACTTGAGCCTCCAGGAACCTATAGTTCCAGGAACTAAAGCGTCTAGAAAAAGTTCTGAAGTTTCAGTGGAAAAGAAGCTGATATGGGCGATGTAGCTTAGTTGGGAGAGTGGCCATGCCAGCAACTTGAGGGTTCTAGGTTCGATTCCCTCTTCCGTTATCCTAGTCACTGCCGTTGTGTCCTTGGGCAAGACACTTTACCCACCTGCTCCCAGTGCCACCCACACTGGTCTAAATGTAACTTAGATATTGGGTTTCACCATGTAAAAGCGCTTTGAGTCACAACAAAAAACCGCTATGCATCCATCCATCTTCTACCGCTTATTCCCTTTTGGGGTCGCGGGGGGGGGCTGGCGCCTATCTCAGCTACAATCGGGCGGAAGGCGGGGTACACCCTGGACAAGTCGCCACCTCATCAAAGGGCCAACAAAGATAGACAGACAACATTCACACTCACATTCAAACACTAGGGCCAATTTAGTGTTGCCAATCAACCTATCCCCAGGTGCATGTCTTTGGAAGTGGGAGGAAGCCGGAGTACCTGGAGGGAACCCATGCATTCACGGGGAGAACATGCAAACTCCAAACAGGAAGATCCCGAGCCTGGATTTGAACCCAGGACTGCAGGAACTTCGTATTGTGAGGCAGACGCACTAACCCCTCTCCCACCGTGAAGCCCCAAAAAAGCGCTATATAAAATATAATTCACTTCACTTCACGTGATGTTTAGCCATGCTTATTTAGACATGCGGGCCTCTGCATTCAACTTAATCTTTCATTACACGCTACCACTCAAGCTTAGAAAGTCACAACAACATAAGCTCATTGTTTGTGTCTGCACCCTCAGAAACAAACAAGGAATACTATTTTGGGCTTGTGCGTATACATTACTACCCTATCGCTCTCATTGAAACACACACACACACACACGCATACACACAGACATGAAAAATAACTTCACAATTCATTCACTTTAACTTACCATTACATTCAGTGACTGTGGTTATTATTGTTGAGGATATATTGTTATTAACCATCATGTAATGCAGCGTTTCTCAAAGTGTGGGGCGGGCCCCACCTGTGGGGAATAGAGACATGACAGGTGGGGCGCGAGGAACGGGAGGGAATTTCACTTAAAAAAAATGTTTTATTATTCTATTCTTGCGGCGGCAATGACCAAGAAGAACGCGGAGTTGGAATATAATTAGAACACTTTATGTACATATTTATACACATATTTATATCATATTTACATAGTTATATAATATGTAACTACAAGCTCCATTCACAGACAGAGTCCCATTGCTTTTATGAGCAGTCAAGCGAGTCAAAAGCCGAATTTTTTTTTTTTTTTTTTTTTTCGTGGCGAGCCGCCACAAATAAATGAATGTGTGGGAAACCCTGACTTGAATGTTACTTGATGTTCAATAAATTTGAAAATGTTAAGCTTGGCATTAGCGTTCTGTTGTGGCGATGGGGGCAGGTGGGGCTTGAAAACTCCCCCTTGTCCAAAGTGGGGGATGACAAAAAAAGTTTGAGAACCACTGATCTGATGTGTCGTTAAGAGCAAGCTGACGAGACTAATAATGAGACAATTAGTGAATTGACTCATTACCTGTTTAAAGATGATGCACTGACGTGATTTATTGGAATTTATATTAATTATGTTTTAGGAAAACTGATAGTTTATTTAATACTTATCACCCTCTAAAGTCCAAAAGTAGTAGTGATGGGCAAGTTACTTGGGAAATGTAGTAAGCTAAGTTACCAGGGAAGCTATTCCCAAAGAATTGTAGCAAGTTACACTACAAGATACACGGCAAAAGTAGCTTGATACATTATATAAATGTTTCACTTAATGTACAACTTTCCACCAAACAAGAGAAACAATTCTCAGTTGTATTGTTTATCAAAATAAACAAGAGCAAGAAACATACATGTTGTCTATTTTTTTTAACATTATTTTTAAATTGCGTACAATGTACAAAATGAGGGAAAAACACAGAAAACATATTAAAAAAATAGGCAGCGACACAATAATCATGATAAATAAACACCATAATATACAGTATACTCTACTGGAGACTTTTCAGTACAGGATAAATTACTGTTCTAACAGAAACCACAGTAACAAAATGACAATAAACTTGGCAAAAGAACAAACTATTTGTCTCACAAAAGAGACATTAAAGAGTACACTCATTATGAAATACATGACGACAGATATATATATTTTTTATGCATTCTAACTTGTAAATAAACGTAAATAAAAGTCAGGTTACAGGGCAGCCAATGGGAGTTCCTCTATTCCGCCCAATAAAACCAAATAAATAACCATCAAAAAAGTGCCAAAAATACTCAATTTACATTTCATGACTTGAATATTAACCAAGTTTTAATGATATTGTTATTATAAGCGCCAATGCAGACAAAAGTATTTATAGCGGTAACGTGATCACCAGTTTATGCCGCTATGTTTACGTCATCAAGTGGTCAGCTGTTTCCTCAATTCACTGCTCCATGGAAGTTTATTGTGGAACATAAATCATGCATCTCACATGGATAGAAGAAGGCTGAAAAAAATTCCAACAAGTTGGTACATTTTGACAGCCAATTTAGACCCAGTGATGGCGAAAAATGACACGAAAATACGCTTGATTCCACCCCTTTTTTTTTGCAAGGATCATGGGCCATTCTGCATCTAAGAGGGAGTATAACAAAATTCCAACAGTCAGCATCCTAATGACAGCAGACACTATACAGTAAGCGATGTTTTATTATGTTTGTAGGCTCTCAGGAAGTCTGCAGTGAGCAATAATCAGTTATGTTGTTGGGGAAAAAAGCATAGGTCGGGATGTGTTTTTTAAATTAAATGCTCTGCGTATATTAAAATGATCAAAATATGTTAATATCACATCTTATTATACACCTCCCTGTTTCTGTATTACATATATACTTACAAGATGTATACAGTATAAAACCTTAATGGATGTGTTTGGATGTTTTTCAGGGCTTTATAAGCAGAATATAGTGTCTCCCTTTGGCTCCATTGCAAGCAGACTTTTGATCGCATCTATTTAATATTTAAAATGCATTTAAAAAAAAAATCCACCCCTCGTCATGTCATCCATAACGATAAGCACAATTCCAAAAAAAAGTGAACTTCCCCTTTTTACAATCTCCATCTTTACTTAAATAACATATTTAAAGTAAACATATTTTCCAGATTGTGGAACAGAGTTAAACAAAATCTAATTCCTCCCCAACTTCTACATTTTAAGTTCTTATATACCGTATTTTTCGGACTATAAGTGGCGTTTTTTTTTCGTAGTTTGGCCGGGGGTGAGACTTGGCCAAACTATAAAAAACACAATATTTTTTTTTTTTTTTGGTTTGGCCGGGTCTCACCCGCCGCTGGACTGCGGAGAAGACTGCGACTTGTAGTCTGAAAAATACGGTAGGTAATAATGTAACTGTAACTTAGAGTGTACATATGGAATCGAATGGGCCCAAAAAGGGTCCATAACTATTAACTGTCATTTAGCAGGGGACATTCTTCAACGTCCCTGCATTTATTTTAGTGTGCCTTTTCTTTGGCCCAACCCTATAATCTCATTAATTTTCTCTGCCTACAGCACATAAAACAGCATATATCTATAATTTTGACATAAAACAATGACTTGTGTGTTGTTTGGGAACAGTGGATAATAGTTATGTGCAGTAAATCTTTAAACACAACTCCCCTTAATGCATGTTCTTAAATGTGTGTTCCACGTCTTCCATGTCTAGAGCAGTTTTGATTTGGGCTTACAAAGTAAACAACTACAATTAATGTTTTGGGCATTGTTTTATCCAAACGCATACATCTGTCTAAATGTGGCCAAGTAGTTGCATCGTCGACATCGCTAAAAGAATAATCTGAGGAAGAGCATCCCTTCGCCATCTTCCACTATTTTTTTATTTTTTTTTAATCGTGTAGCGGCCCACTTGGAGTAATGACACAAGATGCAGAGAGCTTCGACAGGTGCAACTTTAATTCTCTCCTCCTTTTCTCCTCACAATTTTGACACCGTGAAAACTATGAAGATGGACAGAAAATACAAATGCCATCGTACCATATTTCCACAGACAAAGCATAAATCATGTTTACATTTTTAAACGTATGAACACATCTTTTTTAGTTAATAAAAATAATGACATTTTACCATTTGTTTTAAATTAAATGAACCATTTGTTTTAAATAAATAAACTATTATTCTCCTCCTACCTCCTTCAGCTTCCAAGGGCGATAAGTTTGCTCAGCTTGTTGGCCTAGCTTCCACACACAGCTCGTAGTGACTCTGCTTAAATGTGACATATAAACAACACAAACATGAAGCACAATAAAATAACTTTTCACAAATATTCACACAGAACAAGACAAATATATCTTTGTCAGCATGTTTACCAGTCTTGGAGTAACGTCAGTGTGCTGTTGATGTCAGATGGAACGGCAGCAGGAAGTATACCATCAGCAATAAAGGAAGTAACAGAATAAGAGTGGGCTCTTCAAAATAAAGGCACACAAAAATTGTAAAGTGACAGAACTGCATTTTCTCAAGAACAAAATTTGCTGCCAATTAGAAATCGCCCCCTTGAATATTCCTTCTTCTCTTCCTCGGCCGACTCCCTCGTCATCATTTGGAATGTGAGTTTCTGTTGTGATTTCCTTCCCTGGTTCGATGACTCGTCCTATCTTGCCGTAATGTTTTGCCTAATCTTAACCATTTCGACTCATCATAGTAAACCAACCAATCACCATGGATTTTCTTATACATAAAGAAACCGATAATCATTGATTTTCCCGGTATATTTGTGTCCCCTACCCGTGGAGTTGCACAAGTCAATTTCTCTGTTTCACTTCACCTATTCTATTCTTTTGTAGCTTGTAGCTTCATAGCCAAAATACCCGTTACATTGGTCTAAAAATACCTAACTTACAGAAATCGCTACTCGTTTACAAATTAGCGTAGCTACTGCCAGCTTCTGAGAAATGTAGCTATGTAGGTAAGCTACGTAGCTTCGTTACATTTAACGAGCTACTGCCCAACACTGAAAAGTAGGCGCTGCCTCGTCTCACCACAGAAAATGGATGACGACAACGACGACAATTGAAGGTTAAAATCTCAGCTGAAGCAAAAAAAAAAAAAAAAGCCTTTTACATTGGTCCTTGTTCAAGTTCCCATTTCTATTACAGACGTTTGTATATCGTAGTTGTTTCCCTTCACATGAATTGTTGAAAGATACGGTATACTAAGCATTCACTTCTGCATGCTGTAATCCTGCTGCTCGAACGTGGCAAAGAGAGCAAGACAAAGTTAAAGTAAAGTACCAATGAGTGTCACACACACACACAAGGTGTGGTGAAATTTGTCTGAAAATGGCATAGGGCCTACAAGCAGCTACACCAATACACAATGGGTAATATGTCAAGAATTTAGAGATGGCATCTGACCTTTTTCTCTTTTTGGCACCAAGTCTTCTTCAGGTTTTGTTGGTTTAGCTTCCATTGGGCTTTCCATCTGGGCAACGTTAACTTCCATGCTGTCGTAAAAAATATGTTTAATTAAAGTACCACTGATAGTCATACACACACTAGGTGTGGTGAAATTTGTCGTCTGCATTTGACCAATCTCCTTCTTCACCCCCTGGGAGACGAGGGGAGCAGTGAGCAGCAGCGGTGGCCGCACCCAGGAATCATTTTGGTGATTTAATCCCCAATTCCGACCCTTGATGCTGAGGTCACATTTTTATAGTCTTTGGTATGACTCACGACCTACCGATATCAGGGCAGACACTCTAACCACAAGGCCACAGAGCTATGCGACATAAGTTGACTTGCAGCAGTGACTGTATTAACTCCTCTTAAAGGCCTACTGAAATGAAATTTTCTTATTCAAACGGGGATAGCAGGTCCATTCTATGTGTCATACTTGATAATTTCGCGATATTGCCATATTTTTGCTGAAAGGATTTAGCAGAGAACATCGACGATAAAGTTTGCAACTCTTGGTCGCTTATAAAAAAGCTTTGCCTTTATCCGAAGTAGCAGACGATGTGCGCGTGACGTCACGGGTTGTAGTGCTCCTCGCATCCTCACATCGTTTACAATCATAGCCAGCAGCAGCTAGAGCTATTCGGACCGAGAAAGCGACAATTTCCCCATTAATTTGAGCGAGGATGAAAGATTTGTGGATGAGGAAATTTAGAGTGAAGGACTAGAAAAAAAAAAGGCGATTGCAGTGGGAGCGATTCAGATGTTATTAGACACATTTACTAGGATAATTCGGTAAAATCCCGTATCTGCCTATTGTGTTGTTAGTGTTCTAGTGAGATTAAATAGTACCTGAAAGTAGGAGGGGTGTGGCCACGGGTGTGTTGACGCCAGAGTCTCTGAGGGAAGTCACGGCATCTGCAGCAGGACGAAAGCTCCGCTTATGTCTCCGGTAAGAGGCGACTTATTACCACAATTTTCTCACCGAAAACTGCCGGTTGACATGTAGTCGGGATCCATGTTCGCTTGACCGCTCTGATCCATAGTAGAGCTTCATCTTCGGGAATTTTAAACAAGGAACACCGGTTGTGTTTTTGTGGCTAAAGGCTAAAAGCTTCCCACCTCTATCTTTCTACTTTGACTTCTTCATTATCAATCGAACACATTGCAAAAGATTCAGCAACACAGATGTCCAGAACACTGTGTAATTATGTGATTAAAGCAGATTAATTATAGCTTGGATCGGGCACTTCGCGGGAAATTTAAAATTGTAATTTAGTAAACTAAAAAGGCCTTATTGGCATGTGTTGCGATGTTAATATTTCATCATTGATATATAAACTATCAGACTGCGTGGTCGGTAGTAGTGGGTTTCAGTAGGCCTTTAACTTTTATCAAAATGTAGGAGTGTGGCTCCAATTTGGATCATTCTTCATTAAGGTTCAAAGGAAATGTTTTATTTTTCACATAGTGCTACTAAAAGTTTTTGTCTTTACACTAAATTAAGAATGTTACACATTTCTTGACTGTACAGCTAAACTTACTAAACATTTATGACTGAAATAGTTTGATCCTGGAACGGATTCTTTCTACCTCTACTTTTTTTATAGTTAAAAATGTTTCAAAATCTAAACAGAAATGGAGTCGCATTCTGAAACGTACTGTAACGAATCTAAAATTGGAGGTTTTATAACAGAGAGCAGCTCCAAGATCACCCAGATTATTAGGTTTGTAATAATAGAGAAAGACTAAGAGATACTACATGTAAAGTGCAAAATAAATAAAAAACATACAACATTTTGGAATATACAAAAATATGACACACGTTCCTGTCTTGTGTTAAAACAATGTTTTAAAAAAAAATCTTATGATTTGATCAAAAATATGGATTCATTGATGTGGGGATGAAATCCAGGCTACACGGGTATTTTAAAGTAGACACTGGCTGGAAAAGAAGATGTAGTTTATTGTGTGTGAGCAGAAAATAAGTGGGTTTGCAAGTGTGTGAGCTTGTGCACGCTCCCCGTCGCTTCAGTATGTCATTTTTGCTTAAGTGGATGCATGCTTTCAAAGAGCTGTTTGTGAACCAAAGACATTAAAAACAGAGAGACAACCTTTTTTCAGTGTGCCAGCTTCAGTGCCCTCAGCCATTGGCACAAGGCAACAGTGACAACCCATTCATTTTCCTGACGAGCTGTCGCTTGCAGGAAGACAGGTGACTTCCCCCAAGGTTATTTATGGGATTGTTGATCTCTCATTCTCTATTTCGTCCCTATGTGGTCCAATCTCTACTCCCGTCCCTTACCATCGCACAGCATCTTTCTGCCTCTCTCACCATTTATTTGCTTCTGTTTTGTAACCTTCTATTGTCATTACTAAGATTTATTAAAGTAAACTAATTGTGTGTGTCTTGCTGCATAATTGATTATTTAGCTGTCACCGCTATTTTGGCTACTATTTATTATCTACATGAGCAATGGACAGTTTTGCAATTAAAACTACTATTATACTACTCATTTTTGTGGCAACCTATCATTTCCTGTTTTTGAGGTTATCAATACTTTGCTATTCGGTGTAGTCATATTTTCAAGGGTCATATTAATATATATCTGATAAACCTCAATACTTCTCAAACGGAAAAGTAAAAAATGACAATATGAACAAAGTAGTTGAAAGCTTGAAATAACCAAAATTGTGAAAACAATAATAATCTAGGAGCTCAACTGATTGTGACGGAATGTACTTACAGTGGGGCAAAAAAGTAATTAGTCAGCCACCGATTGTGCAAGTTCTCCCACTTAAAATGAGGACAGAGGTCTGTAATTTTCATCATAGGTACACTTCAACTGTGAGAGACAGAATGTGAAAAAAAAAAATAGGATTTATTTGTAAATTATGGTGGAAAATAGGCATTTGGTCAACCATTCAAAGCTCTCATTGATAGAAGGAGGTTTTGGCTCCAAATCTCACGATACATGGCCCCATTCATTCTTTCCTTAACACGGATCAATCACCCTGTCCCCTTAGCAGAAAAACAGCCCATATCATGAAGTTTCCACCCCCATGATTCACAGTAGGTATGGTGTTGTAGGGATGCAACTCAGTATTCTTCTTCTTCCAAACACGACGGGTTAAGTTTATATCAAAATGGATACATGTATGATACAGCAGAGGATTGGGAGAATGTCATGTGGTCAGATGAAACCAAAATAGAACTTTTTGGGGATATAACCTGGAAGCAGATACCATTAATGAAGACATAAGCAACAATTGTAATAAAGAGGAGACTATTTATTTGCTGACAAATTAAAAGTTCAAAACAAGTGCATTGATGGGAGGAAAAAAGAAAGATTTATTTAAGAAAGTAGCGTATGAAATGTAAAAAAACAACTTTTGAAAGAATAAAACAAGGTATTTTAAAGGTGAATAATAAAGCATACACAAGGTTCTTAATGCTGCATGTGTACACTTCTACTTGATTATTATTAACAATAATTCTGCATTCCACACAATGGGCAAAACACAAACTTGTGTTAGATGAAAATATAAACGGAATACAATGATTTGCAAATCATTGTATTCCGTTTATATTTACATCTAACACAATTTCTCAACTCATATGGAAACGGGGTTTGTAGTCCAGAACAATAGCAACCTTCATCTGGAACAGTATTAGTCAAGGCACGAACAGTCTTTTCCTTCAGATTTAAAAACCCTTCCCTTAATCCACAAAGCCTTTTGAATTAACTCTGAGATATTCTAAAGTTTGGTTTCCATGATTCTCTGTTCAAAAAATGTCTCCCTGTGGTTTTTCTTTGCTTCGGACCTGCATCCGCTTCAATACTTTCTTGGTAGTAGTGTCATGTTTGTAGCGCAATCCAAGATAATTTCTTAATGTTGTCTGCTATTAAACATCAGCAAGGCCATTAGAGACGTAATATTTCTAACCTGTGCCAACATTACAGCGGACATCAAGTACACAGAGCTACAGAGACTTTACTTTTAAGGAGCTGCAGATGCTTAATATAACTTCATAGGTTAACCAGAAAAGCAATACATTAATCTAGGGCTGGGCGATATATCGAGTGTGTTAGATATATCCATATATGTTTAAACAAGATTTGAATTAAGAAAATAATGTAATATCTATATAATTTATTTCACGTTGAAATGATCAATCATGCTTATTTGATTTGTTCCTTGATTGTACCCACTCCCTCTCATGGGCTACTAAACCTCTCCCCTTCCTTCTTCCAGACGTGCTTGCACGTATAAGAACATCCATGATTGGTTGGTTATTTACAATGATGAGTCACGATTGGTTGAGTTTAAGGCAAAACATTCTTGAGTTGCCGAGCCGGGCATATTTCGCACGAGAAATGCTACCAAAAATGTATACCGAATTAAGTCAAGTCACTTACTGGGCTGACCGGTAACGTACGTGTGTGACAATCCATTACAACGTCAACTGGGAATAAAAAGTGCCTGCCTGCAAATGTTTTTTTATCTGAGTTTAATACATTTTGTATTACTTGCAGAGCTATTTCCTTTATTTTAGGTAGAAAGAATATTTTTCTATTGTATTTATGCTATGTAATTCTGTAATCCTTAAACAGTTTTGTTTCTGTTTTAACCCATCTTGACTAAATGCGTTAATAGAATTGTCACTGACTACAGCAAGTTGTCATTCACTTCAATTTCTGTGAATTTCGCCAAGAAATAAATCTTTATATGAATACTTTCACCGGAATATAACTTGAGATATATATGGAATGTCGAGTTTAAGTAAAAATGTATTGAGATATACTTTTTCGTCCATATCGCCCAGCCCTACATTAATCCACGCAAAACAGAAATAAGCCCCCCTCCCCACATGGCATATGACCACGAGTCGCATTAGGGCGTGTGTAGGGACACTGGGACTTGACATGTAGGCGTGAAAATACAGAAAAACTAGTTAATTGAGATATCTGTCTAATTAAGTACATAGAAACATAGTAACTGTCACAAAAGTTGACTCGGCAGCAACGATTCTTACATTTTCTGTCACTCAGTGGTTTCAAAACACCATAATAGGACATCGATATCTACCTAATTTGTAGGTTGGTTACTACAGTTTAAGTCAGTACCTGTGCCATTGTGGTACAAAGTTTTGGAACCCATTCGGAGTCTTGAATTAGTCAAACAAAATTGTTTTTGGACTGCCAGACAGAGAAGAAAACCCAGAAAGAAGAAATTTGATTAAAAAGGTTAGTGCATGAGGATAAAAGGTAAAAACCTGACATGCAATCATGAAATAATTCTAGAGTTCTTGTAAGGCTTTATCAGCAGTGGGTTCAAAAAGCTGTACTTACAGTGACAGAATTGAGCTAATGCACAGTTGGAGCCTATGTCTGCATGCACTTACTTTGTCTGACACTTACCTTATGCAAACATACACACAAAGCTTGAGACCATATTCATTTACACTCACATACATATGTACGATTAATGTGATTTAACCTGCTTGGGTGCATTCTGACGGGTACTCGACATGATTAAGAGCCAATATGCTACCGCATACTGCCAAGCTAAAGATGTCTCTTTCTCCAAGCCGCTCCTATTTGCCTGCTTCTTAAGCCGCTCTTTGCATCTCCCTCTTTTAAGCACTTCTAAGGCATCTCCGAGGGAGAAGTTTATACACCCGTCATCCAGGATGCTGAGCTTAGACGTAGAGGCATATCAAATGTCAGTGAAATGGGGAGCTCTGTGGTAGTAAGGTGTTTTTAAGGTCCTTTCAGGGAGACGGAATGCTTAAAAGTTTAGCCTTGGTTCATGTTTTGGGGATTTTTTTTTTTTCCACTGAAGAAACACCCGCAATCCCCTTAAGAGTGATCATTAAGTGCTTGGAATCAGCACTCCGTAGATATCAAGGAAGTTTTAAGGTATCCAAACGAGAGGGAGCAAAATGATTGCTGGGAAAAGCAGGGTTAAGAAGGCGAAGTCTGCTCGACCTTTCAGTTTTTTAACTGTATGTATCAGGCGAATGCATTCTGGTTGCAAACACGCTGTTCAGACTTCTAAAGAGCAGCTTAAATGTTTATTTATGCATAACCCTCCATCTCTGCAGACTTCCCCCTGTTCGAATCCTCTCCCCTTCTTTCCTTCCTTCCTATTCCTACCTATGCTTCACTCCTTCCTTGCGTCTCACTCCTCTTTCCATGCCTGACCGTTTGCTCAAGGCAAGGCAGGCATCATCTTGTATACATGGTGTGCAGTGCGATGTGGGACTGCAGCATTGCAAGCATCTGCTCAGGGCTTTTGCGTTCAAAAGATTCAATTAAAAAATAATTACCGAAAGATTAGTGGTAGTCTGGTACGACTGCACTGTTTGAATAGATGTTTCCTTTTCATCTGCTGTAATAATAGAATGCTTTTTAATTAAAGGGGGGAAAAGAGGAAGCAGATCAAGAAAAAGAGGAGTAAGAAGAAGAAAAAGGCAGGCTTGCCTCAGTACACCCTGTCTTGAAGACTACTTTTGTTTGATGTGAAGCAAAATTAAATATTTTTTTTGATCTAACAAATTAATTTTCACCCCCATTCCCTGACACTTCCCATCCTCTCTCTTCCCTTTTTTCTGGAGGAGATAAAGACAATTTAATTTAGATACCAACATGGGAAGGATGTGAATGCACGCTCACACTCACATTCCTCTGGTCAAGCCTGATGAGGTTCCACTAGTCACTCAATTTCCAAGTTCGGGCTTCCCATGCCCAAGTGAGGCCATTTTATAATAACGAAATGTTCCATCATTATGTTTCAGTCAGTTAAGACTCAGATATTCTGTGTATAGTCTTGGTACATGAAATCTGTCCACCATATTAGACCAATGTCTCCATAATTTATTAATGATGACAAATAAAGCCCTGTTTACACCAGAGGTGGGTAGTAACGCGCTACATTTACTTTGTTACATTTACTTGTCTAACTTTTGGGATAAATTGTACTTCTACGAGTAGTTTTTATGCAACATACTTTTACTTTTACTTGAGTATATTTATAAAGAAGAAACGCTACTTTTACTCCGCTCCATTTATCTACATTCGGCTCGCTACTCGCTACTTTTGTTTATCGATCTGTTAATGTTTGTTTTGGTTTATGACAGTGCTTTAACGTAGGATACGCGTGCCTGCGTTTCACCAATCACATGCAGTCACTGGTGACGTTGGACCAATCAAACAGAGCCAGGCGGTCACATGACCCGACTTAAACAAGTTGAAAAACCTATTGGGGTGTTACCATTTAGTGGTCAATTGTACGGAATATGTACTGTACTGTGCAATCTATTAATAAAAGTTTCAATCAATCTGTCAAAAGTGTAAAGGAAAAAAGACACTTTTTATTTCAACCGTACTTCCCGTCAAAAGCCACAGACTGATCGCACAGTTCATGTCTTCACAATAAAAGTGCCATTCCATCGCGCCTGCGCTAACAAAATAAGAGTCTCCGAAAGCCAGCGCAAAAAAGCTAGCAAGCTACGGAGTTTGCCGCCAATGTATTTCTTGTAAAGTGTATAAAAACGAATATGGAAGCTGGACAAATAAGATGCCAAAAACCAACGACTTTCATGTGGTATTAGACAGAAAGGAGGAACTTTTTTTCTCCTCCATTTGAAAATGTGGACGTCTAATTCCAATCAATGCAAGTCATCAGAATCAGGTAATACACCAACTTATATTCTTGTCTTCATGAAAGGTAGGAATCTATGTGCTAAACATGCATGTATATTCATTAAAACACCTTTAACATGTTAACAAAAACGGCAAAAATAGATAAATATAAATTATATACTGTATATATAAATGTGTATATATATATGATATGTATATGTATTTATGAGGTATATCACCTCGACTTGGTCATTTATTAAGTCATTGATAAACGTTGAAAAACTTATTGGGGTGTTACCAATTAGTGGTCAATTGTACGGAATGTGTACTCTACTGTGCAATCTACTAATACAAGTTTCAATCAATCAATCAATCAATCACTCAATGCCTACTGAGCCTATGGTGCTGTTAAGTTATTGTGACTCAATGAGCCTTATTTTTTATTTTATTTTAATGTACTATTATTTATTATATATTATTGTTTTAGTTGCTTAAGAGATATTCCTGGCTCTGAATTTGCTCATTGCTATTTTTATGTTTTTGTGCATTATTTGTTGCCGTAATCCGGTTACTCATCAGTTACTCAGTACTTGAGTAGTTTTTTCACAACATATTTTTTACTTTTACTCAAGTAAATATTTGAGTGACTACTCCTTACTTTTACTTGAGTAATAAATCTCTAAAGTAACAGTACTCTTACTTGAGTACAATTTCTGGCTACTCTACCCACCTCTGGTTTACACTAAGCCGGATAATGTTATCCAGGGTAAATCCCACCTAACCTTATCTGTGTCCACACACAACAATGCACCGTTTAAGACCCCCGTTATACTTGCCAACCCTCCCGATTTTCCCGGGAGACTCCCGAATTTCAGTGCTCCTCCTGAAAATCTCCTGGGGCAACCATTCTCCAGATTTCCACCCGGACAACAATATTGGGGCCGTGCCTTAAAGGCGCTGCCTTTAGCGTCCTCTACAACCTGTCGTCCCGCCCGCTTTTCCTCCATACAAACAGCATGCCGGCCCAGTCACATAATATATTCGGCTTTCACACACACATAAACGAATGCAATATATACTTGATCAACAGCCATACAGGTCACACTGAGGGTGGCCGTACAACAACTTTAACACTGTTACAAATTGCCGCCACACTGTGGACCCACACCAAACAAGAAAAACAAACACATTTCGGGAAAACATCCGCACTGTAACACAACATAAACACAACGGAACAAATACCCAGAGCCCCTTGCAGCACGAACTCCTCCGAGACGCTACAATATAAACCCCCGATACCACCAAACCCCGCCCACCTAAATGCCCCCCGTCTCCCAAATTCGGAGGTCTCAAGGTTGGCAAGTATGAACCCCACCCCCCTCCGTCTGCTGGCGCAACGCGACCTAGTACGGATGCGCGGAAAAATAAAATCCACCTGAGCCTCCATCTGCTCCAAGCTCTCCACTAGATGACGTTACTTCACTGTGAAGTTATTTAAAAGAGCTACTTTGTAACTAGTTTGCTGTGCATTTTACATTTTTTTGCTATGTTTTGTGTGCAAATTTTCTCCTTTGAACAATATCCAGTGTTGTGGTATTTCAATTAGCTAGAATCCAGTGTGCTGTGGGGCCCTATTGTAGTGAATAACACCTGAGCCATTGTAAATTAAATTAATCAAATCTTTAATCGACATGAGAATGTAGACAATGTGATAAACAACACTTTACAACAATTAATCTAGGGGGATGTATATATATATATATATATATATATATATATATATATATATATATATGTATATATGTAAATACAGTTGTGGGTTGAGTCCACTCTTGGTGTATTCTTTTGTGAGATATGGCGTCAGGGGATAAGCTGGGTGACCCAAAAGAAAAACAGGGACCAAATCTTCATCTTCCAGCAGTTGTTTGAGACACGATGGGATGGTTCCATCTTTCAGCTGCGCGCTAATGGCGTAGTTAGCGAAGATGAGTGCATCATTCATGCTGCCTGGCCATTTCACAGTCACATTCATAAAGCAATATTTGTAGTCACACACTGCCTGTATCACATCCAGGGGGGAAGGGACAAAGTTTTTGGGTAAATAGAATCACAGGTGAGATGTGTATCCGAAATAGGTGCAATCTTGCTTTTCCTTCACTTAATGTATTCATGTGTGATTTCCACAAGTGTCCGTAGATGTAGAAGAAGAAAAAGTATCGCCTAACCAGATTAGATCGACTCAAACAATCGTAAATCAACATTTTAGACTAATTTTTGGTAACGCTCTGAAAGCTATTGTCAGTGCCCCAACTGTATAGTTAAATTGATAGATGTGTTGCGTCTGTGTGGCATAGTGTTGCCAGGTTTGTCCCTTCGTGGATGCATCGAGCAAGAACACAGCAAAGGTAAGATTAACTAATTTATTTTAATAACAAAAGGAGCTATAGAACAAAAATACTGGAGCTAACAGACAAAACAAACAAATGACGCTAACATGAAAGCTAGGATATACAAATAGCCAAACTAAACTGGCACAAAGGCACACAAAACAGAAAAACAAATCATCAGCATGAGCGCTGGAATAAAACAATGCGTAGCGTGAAAAACTAACGAGAGTATACATACATAAAATGAGTAGCCGTCGTAACGTGTTGCGTGTAAGCAAATTAGAAAAGCAGTCGTAGCGTTGTATAAAAGCAAACTTGGATCCCAGGCTGAACAACAAAAGAGGAAGGCTTATATAGGGAAGGTGATGACCAGTAACAAGTGTGCGGGACCCGAGAGTAGCAGGTGTAACAAATGAGAAACCATGGTGACAAACTAAACAGGATATAAACAGTCAAATGACGGACAGATACAAAAATGGAACAATAAACAATAATACGTGGAGAACCGAAAAGCGGATCTCAACAGTATCCCCCCCAAAAAAGACAGATACCAGATGTCTCAAAAAACATGACAAAGAAAAAACAACTTGAAGCCCCTCCCCAAAGCCAGAAAGTCCACAAACGAAGGGAGGGCGGAGGGAGCCCACGGTGCAGGGTCGCCAGGTCGTGTGTCCCTGAATCCACCGAGGACAAGTCAGGTGGCGGCGGCGGACGGAACACCGTTGCCGCGAAAATGTTGGTGGACAACCTTGAAAAGGCCACAACAGTGGCCGACTTGTAGGAGGAGGCGCCCGACGAGGAGGACGACCCGGGGACGGCCACATCCGTGGCCGACATGGAGGAGGGAGCGTCCGGCGAGGAGGACGACCTCGTAAAGGCCATACCCGTGGCCAACGTGGTGGAGGACGCTTCAGCACCGTAGTCATGGCAGGCTTGGAAGCAGCAGACGAGGGTGCGGGGACTGCAGTCAGAGGAGGTCCGAGTGTAGCAGGCGAAGATGATGCGGTTGCTGCAGCCGAAGCAGACGGCGTCCTCGTCACCGTGGAAGCAGGAACGGTCGTCGTCACCGTAGAGGCAGGCAAGGTCGTCGCCGGCGGCGTGGAAGCCGCAGGAGTCATCGGCGGCGTGGATGCCGCCGTCGTCATCGGCGGTGGCGCTGGTGTGGGCTCCAGCCCCGTCTTCGGTGCTGGTGTGGGCTCCAGCCCCGGAGCTGGTGCTATAGTGGGCTCCAGCCATCGAGCTGGTGCTGGAGAGGGTTCCAGCGTTGGGGATGGTGCTGGAGTGGTCTCCAGCCTTGGAGCTGGTCCTGGAGTGGGCTCCAGCCTCTGAGCGGATGCTGGTGCGAAAACCAGGCAAGGATCCGGTGCTGGCATGAGAACCAGGCTAGAGTCGGTTGCTGGTGCGAAAACCAGGCTAGAGTCGGGTGCTGGTATGAAAACCAGGTCTGGGTCGGATGCTGGTGTGAGAACCAGGCTTGAATGGGCTCGAACTCGATAATTTCTTAACGAACATCGTCCCTAATTGGTAGTGTAGTCTTTTACATTGCTGAACCATATGATTTCAAGGGATTGATTCCAATTCAGTGTCCTTTTCACCATCACAAAGTGAATAAATGGTGACCAAGATCTAGACCAAGGTGTTCCCAGCAACTTTGAGAGATCCCTGTGTTTGGAGATCATCATGTATACTGTGGGAAATTATAATTGTGTACTTACTGTAATTGGAATGGAAATTGAATGTCTCATTTTCTTTAATGAGGCAATATATTCAAGTTTCTCTTAAAGGGGAACTGCTCTTTTTTAAAATGTTGCCTATCATCCATAATTTGTACGTAAAACATACACATATGTTGTGTTTTTTTAATATATTTTTTTATCCATTCTAACTTGTAGTGTACGACAAATACAAGGCGGCTAATAATGAAGCTAATGGGAGTCAGTGTATTGTGCTTACAAAGCTCTCTAAAAAAACGTCTAAAAAACGCCAACAATACCATTAACATTTCATGACTTTAATATTTATCAAGTATTACTAATGTTTTTATTAGACGCGCTTAAGCCGAGGAACTACTTTTAGAGGCCCTGCGATCACTGAGAGGTATCGAGCTTATAGAGCTATTGACATACTGAGGGAGTGAGCTGCTGCATTGCCTCTGAGTTGGTAAAAGTTAATTCTAGATTATAAACCATGCCTCGCACTTGTACAGAAGCTTGTTGCCATGAAATGAGACGATGGTCTACTTTGACATTCAATTTACAAGATGGCGACAAAGTCACGAAAACGTATGCTTTATGTTTTTTAAGGTTTTTTTTGTACCTGTGTGAGCACTATGATCAATTATTCATCAATACAGGAAGATATGGACATCCTTTAAGTCAGCATCCCATTGAGAGCAGACACTGTAGAGTGAGTGACTGTTTTATTATGTTCTTATTTTGTATTTCTTGTTTAACACTCAGCGATACTATAATGCTACTTGTTGGATCTGCTAATCATTCTGCATCTACAACAAGACACAGAGATGGTAAGAAAAGGCACATGAAACACATGTATTTACTAGTTAGGATGATTTTATTAAAAAAAGACAAAAACTTATGTGTGCTCGTCTTACATGAAAATTGTGAATGACAGGCAACATTGAAAAAAAAGGGCAGTTCCCCTTCAAGAAAACTGTAGTGACAAGTTATACAACAGAACAAACTATTGAACTGAGTCACACACAACCATGCAGGTTTTTGACCTTGCCACATCTTTCTACAAATTGAAATGAAAACCACATTTTTATGAAAGAAAAGTAAAATAATCAATATGCCTCGAGGCAACGAACAAACGTAAAGAAAAAGTGCTGTTGCGGCTGCTTTTGTTTGGACATAAACACTGTGGTTGGTCTCCAATGAAGAAAGGCAGCAGCAAAAAGTGGGTGAGTGGCACAGAAGAGTGCGAAGGCCAATTTGTAACCTGCACAGATCACTTGGTGTGGTGCTTCATGCATTCTTGGCGGGTTGTTGTCTACAACTTATGATATGTTTTTCTTTTTAGGTTTCAAATCTCTCCCCTTATACTCCCAACTGCCATGTTGATAAGGATTATCAGTCCGAGAAATTGAATGAATGGAGTTTGAGGAAGTCAAACCTAGGGAGTTATTAGCACAGTCCCTCTCTGATTGAGGTTACATGCTTAATAGAGTGTTATATTAAAGCTTAATGCGTATTCAAGCCTTTTCTCTTTTGTAAATGAGAAAGAGGTGAGAGACGCAGATAGAAATAGATGTCACTGGTTCTGTCCCAGTGGGGTAGTCCCTGCCATGCTCTACAGCACATGGCCATTGTGACCTCAAGCAGTGTGTCTAACCCTCTTTCTTTGTCACATATTCACACACATGGTGTGTCGGGCCTGTCAGCCATGGCAGCACCTGTCAACTGCTGACCACTTCATCGGTCAACCCCAGAGAGAATTAGAGCTCTACAGACAAACAGCAGGAGTAGCTAATGTCTGACCTTCCTGGACGTTTTTTTTTTTTTTTTTTACAGCTTTTAACATAGTAGGTCTTGAAGAGCCAATCAACCACTGCAGTTCTGCAAGTCGGTAATACATAATTTACCATATTTTGAACACATTTTCAACAACAAATATTGATAATACTGTCACATTCACGTCGTAAATACTGTCAAACAATTGGCAAGAATTAGTAAAGCGTTGATATTAAATGCAAATCTTGCATGGAAGGGACCATCGGCGTTATCTTAGTTTACAATATCCCCATCAACTAAAGCAAAAATAAAATAAAATATCAACGTCCATCCATTCATCCATTTTCTTCCGCTTATTCGAGGTTGGGTCACGCGGGCAGAAGCTTAAGCAGAAAAGCCACTCCGTCCAGCTCCTCCCGGGACAGCCGGGAGAATTAGTCTTCCAAAAGTGTCCTGAGCCTTCCCCGCTCCTGCTGGTCGGACGAGAGACCTAATGCTGCAGCCACCAAGCGGGATCCCCTCAACACCCTGACTGCGCCGAGAAATTCTGTCCATAAAAGTTATGAACAGAATCGGTGACAAAGGGCAGCCTTGGCGCAGTCCAACCTTCACTGGAAACGGGTCCGACTTACTTCCGGCAATGTGGACCAAGCTCTGACACTAATCATACAGGGAGCGGACCGCCACAATCAGACAGTCCGATACCCCCATACTTTCTGAGCACTCCCCACAGGACTTCCCGGAGGACACGGTCGAATGCCTTCTCTAAGTCCACAAAACACATGTAGACTGGTTGGGCAAATTCCCATGCACCCTCAAGGACCCTGCTGAGAGTGTAGTGCTGGTCTACTATTCCTACACTGTTCCTCCTGAATCCGAGGTTCGACTATCCGGCGTAGCCTCCTCTCCAGTACGCCTGAATAACTATAAAAAATGTTTTGGCTGGCTAACGTTTTGTATGATTTGGGTTTCAATTAAATTTTTCTCCAAAATATTGCCCCTGTTTTTTGCTCCAACTTCATCAATAAGAGTCTGCAATAAAAGGTTAAAGCAATGTTAAATTGATCCATTATAATGTGTCATTTTCAGTAGTGGCGCACTGGATGTCCACAGCTCACAGTCAGGGATTGATATTATTGATATTATTATTCCCTCAAAACCTCCTCTCTGAGCTGCAACCTTATCGTGGTAGAGGAGTTTGCGTATCCCAATGATCCTAGGAGCTATGTTGTCCGGGGGCATAAAGTCCCCTGGTAGGGTCTCCCAAGGCAAACAGGTTCTAGGTGAGGGATCAGACAAAGAGCAGCTCGAAGACCTTTATGAAGAAGAAACATCATGGACCCAGATTTCCCTCGCCCGGACGCGGGTCACCGGGGCCCCCCTCTGGAGCCAGGCCCGGAGGTGGGGCACGATGGCGAGCGCCTGGTGGCCGGGCCTGTTCCCATGGGGCCCGGCCGGGCACAGCCCGAAGAGGCAACGTGGGTCACCCCTCCAATGGGCTCACCACCCATAGCAGGGGCCATAGAGGTCGGGTGCATTGTGAGCTGGGCGACAGCCGAAGGCAGGGCACTTGGCGGTCCGATCCTCGGCTACAGAAGCTAGCTCTTGGGACGTGGAACGTCACGTCACTGGGGGGTAAAGAGCCTGAGCTAGTGCGCGAAGTCGAAAAATTCCGGCTGGATATAGTCGGACTCACTTCGACGCACAGCAAGGGCTCTGGAACCACTTCTCTCGAGAGGGATTGGACCCTCTTCCACTCTGGCGTTGCCGGCAGTGAGAGGCGACGGGCTGGGGTGGCAATTCTTGTTTCCCCCCGGCTCAAAGCCTGTACGTTGGAGTTCAACCCGGTGGACGAAAGGGTAGCCTCCCTCCGCCTTCGGGTGGGGGGACGGGTCCTGACTGTTGTTTGTGCTTATGCACCAAACAGCAGTTCAGAGTACCCACCCTTTTTGGGAACGCTCGAGGGAGTACTGGAAAGTGCTCCCCCGGGTGATTCCCTTGTCCTACTGGGAGACTTCAACGCTCACGTTGGCAACGACAGTGAAACCTGGAGAGGCGTGATTGGGAAGAATGGCCGCCCGGATCTGAACCCGAGTGGTGTTTTGTTATTGGACTTTTGTGCTCGTCACAGTTTGTCCATAACAAACACCATGTTCAAACATAAGGGTGTCCATATGTGCACTTGGCACCACGACACCCTAGGCCGCAGTTCCATGATCGACTTTGTAGTTGTGTCATCGGATTTGCGGCCTCATGTTATGGACACTCGGGTGAAGAGAGGGGCGGAGCTTTCTACCGATCACCACCTGGTGGTGAGTTGGCTGCGATGGTGGGGGAGGATGCCGGACAGACCTGGGAGGCCCAAACGCATTGTGAGGGTCTGCTGGGAACGTCTGGCAGAGTCTCCTGTCAGACAAAGTTTCAATTCCCACCTCCGGAAGAACTTTGAACATGTCACGAGGGAGGTGCTGGACATTGAGTCCGAGTGGACCATGTTCCGCACCTCTATTGTCGAGGCGGCAGATCGGAGCTGTGGCCGCAAGGTAGTTGGTGCCTGTCGGGGCGGCAATCCTAAAACCCCTTGGTGGACACCAGCGGTGAGGGATGCCGTCAAGCTGAAGAAGGAGTCCTATCGGGTCCTTTTGGCTCATAGGACTCCGGAGGCAGTGGACAGGTACCGACAGGCCAAGCGGTGTGCAGCTTCAGCGGTCGCGGAGGCAAAAACTCGGACATGGGAAGAGTTCGGGGAAGCTATGGAAAACGACTTCCGGACGGATTCGAAGCGATTCTGGACCACCGTCCGCCGCCTTAGGAAGGGGAAGCAGTGCACTATCAACACCGTGTATGGTGCGGATGGTGTTCTGCTGACCTCGACTGCGGATGTTGTGGACAGGTGGAAGGAATACTTCGAAGACCTCCTCAATCCCACCAACACGTCTTCCTATGAGGAAGCAGTGCCTGGGGAATCTGTGGTGGACTCTCCTATTTCTGGGGCTGAGGTCGCTGAGGTAGTTAAAAAGCTCCTCGGTGGCAAAGCTCCAGGGGTGGACGAGGTCCGCCCGGAGTTCCTTAAGGCTCTGGATGCTGTGGGGCTGTCTTGGTTGACAAGACTTTGCAGCATCGCGTGGACATCGGGGGCGGTACCTCTGGATTGGCAGACCGGGGTGGTGGTTCCTCTCTTTAAGAAGGGGGACCGGAGGGTGTGTTCCAACTATCGTGGGATCACACTCCTCAGCCTTCCCGGTAAGGTTTATTCAGGTGTACTGGAGAGGAGGCTACGTCGGATAGTCGAACCTCGGATTCAGGAGGAACAGTGTGGTTTTCGTCCTGGTCGTGGAACTGTGGACCAGCTCTATACTCTCGGCAGGGTTCTTGAGGGTGCATGGGAGTTTGCCCAACCAGTCTACATGTGCTTTGTGGACTTGGAGAAGGCATTCGACCGTGTCCCTCAGAGAGTATGGGGTATCGGACTGTCTTTTTGTGGCGGTCCGTTCCCTGTACGATCAGTGCCAGAGCTTGGTCCGCATTGCCGGCAGTAAGTCGAACACATTTCCAGTGAGGGTTGGACTCCGCCAAGGATGTCCTTTGTCACCGATTCTGTTCATAACTTTTATGGACAGAATTTCTAGGCGCAGTTAAGGCGTTGAGGGGTTCCGGTTTGGTAACCGCAGGATTAGGTCTCTGCTTTTTGCAGATGATGTGGTCCTGATGGCTTCATCTGACCGTGATCTTCAGCTCTCGCTGGATCGGTTCGCAGCCGAGTGTGAAGCGACCGGAATGAGAATCAGCACCTCCAAGTCCGAGTCCATGGTTCTCGCCCGGAAAAGGGTGGAGTGCCATTTCCGGGTTGGGGAGGAGACCCTGCCCCAAGTGGAGGAGTTCAAGTACCTAGGAGTCTTGTTCACGAGTGAGGGAAGAGTGGATCGTGAGATCGACAGGCGGATCGGTGCGGCGTCTTCAGTAATGCGGACGTTGTACCGGTCCGTTGTGGTGAAGAAGGAGCTGAGCCGGAAGGCAAAGCTCTCAATTTACCGGTCGATCTACGTTCCCATCCTCACCTATGGTCATGAGCTTTGGGTCATGACCGAAAGGTTAAGATCACGGGTACAAGCGGCCAAAATGAGTTTCCTCCGCCGTGTGGCGGGTCTCTCCCTTAGAGATAGGGTGAGAAGCTCTGCCATCCGGGAGGAACTCAAAGTAAAGCCGCTGCTCCTTCACATCGAGAGGAGCCAGATGAGGTGGTTTGGGCATCTGGTCAGGATGCCACCCGAACGCCTCCCTAGGGAGGTGTTTAGGGCACGTCCAACCGGTAGGAGGCCACGGGGAAGACCCAGGACACGTTGGGAAGACTATGTCTCCCGGCTGGCCTGGGAACGCCTCGGGATCCCCCGGGAAGAGCTAGACGAAGTGGCTGGGGAGAGGGAAGTCTGGGTTTCCCTGCTTAGGCTGTTGCCCCCGCGACCCGACCTCGGATAAGCGGAAGATGATGGATGGATGGATGGATTCCCTCAAAACACCATAACTGAGAATGTTAGACAGAAGGACGACACCCACTGAATCAGAAACACGAACTATTTAAAATAATGTCCTACCGTGTAGCAGACTTGGCGAGCACAGCAGCACTGTCAGTTTGCTACACTCTGAATCAGAATTCCACCTTCACACCAAAACATCATTCACAGTGTGGACATTAATCAATAAAAATATGGAAAAGCTGCCGAATTTTCTGGTTGACATGTTTCGGTTTGTTCTTTTCTCATGACCCGATTAATTCACTTCAATGAGTGGTTGGTTCTTGCAGATACAAGTGTTTTCAGTTACGAGCCCATATTATAAAAATGACTAAGAACACAAAAATAAATATGTAGGGACGGCGTGGCGCAGTGGGAGAGTGGCCGTGTGCAACCCGAGGGTCCCTGGTTCAAATCCCACCTAGTACCAACCTCGTCACGTCCGTTGTGTCCTGAGCAAGACACTTCACCCTTGCTCCTGATGGGTGCTGGTTGGCGCCTTGCATGGCAGCTCCCTCCATCAGTGTGTGAATATGTGTGTGAATGGGTAGATGTGGAAGTAGTGTCAAAGCGCTTTGAGTACCTTGAAGGTAGAAAAGCGCTATACAAGTACAACCCATTTATTTATTTATAAACAGTTTCAGGCTCATTAGACCTTGTTTATCTGTTCAAGATGGACACGTTTACTTACATGCATGCAATGATTTTATCCCTTATGTCTTTTTTTGCCATGGTCTGGGGACAGGCCACGAGATGTGTAGTGAAGCCTCTGTTGTCATTATAAAAACAATCACTAAAGATATTTGACCAAAAATCAATGAAGCATCATCATTGCCATTGTACCCAAAAATATAACATTATGAGTTTTCTCATTTTTTAAAAGCTATCTTTAAGTGTCTTAATCAGGTGTCCCCAAATTACAGCCTGCGGGCCACATCCGGCCCGCCAGCGTTCGAGATCTGGCCCATGGGAAGTCCCAAGTTAAAATGTTTTTATTTATATATATATATATATATTTTAAATCTGTCATTTCTAATCCATTTTCTACCGCTTGTTGCTTGTTACTCTCAGTCTCTGAGCCGCTCAGGCAAATAACATTGTCTAAAAATGCATTTTCCAATCGGTGACGTGATATCATCCATATATATATATATATATATATATATATATATATCCATCCATCCATTTTCTACCGCTTATTCCCTTTTGGGGTCGCGGAGGGCGCTGGCGCCTATCTCAGCTACAGTCGGGCGGAAGGCAGGGTACACCCTGGACAAGTCGCCACCTCATCGCAGGGCCAACACAGATAGACAGACAACATTCACACTCACATTCACACACTAGGGCCAATTTAGTGTTGCCAATCAACCTATCCCCATGTATATATATGAATAGCCCGGCCCCCGGCCAAATTATTTTAACCCAATGCGGCCCCCAGGTCGAAAAGTTTGGGGACCCCTGGTCTTAATGGTTTAGCCCCTGATGTGATGTGTATATAAATACAAAGATACAGTAGAGAAGGTGTGCAGACTCAAGCTGCAGTCGGTGGGAACTAAGGTGTGAAATGGTTCCGGACGACTCTGGGTCAGTCTACGTTCTCAGTGAAAGCCTCACATCTGTGGAACTCTTTGCCACTGGAGTTAAAGTCACAGTCGGACATTAAACTTTTCTCTACAAAACTGAAAAGGTGGCTTAAGTAAAATCAGAAGTGTGAGCACTAGAACTGGATGTAGTATGGACAAATGGGGCCCATTATTTTCAATGTGTTTTTATTTGTGTACTTGTCTTAATCCTTTTGTATGTGTTTTACACTTTTTTCAATTTTTTTTTTAGAAGCGTAACCAGGGACAAGGGTTGCAAATTAGCCTGTGGCTAGAAGTCTTATGTACTTTGACATCGGTTACCTATGGGTAGCAATGTTTAATTGTACTGTCCCTGTCAACTAAATACATAAATGAATGAATATTCACAGGGCGGACATTTAACAATAAAAATATGGATAAGCTACTGAATTTTCTAATTGACATGTTACAGTTTGTTCTTTTGTAATGACCCAATTAATTCACTTCAATGAGTGGTTGGTTCTTGCAGATACTAGTGTTTTCAGGTACGAGCTCAGTCATAGCACCAATAGAGCTCATAATTTGGGGTACATGTACTGTATTTCCCATTGTTTTTTTACATGTCGGTCAATCCTGAATTTTCCCACGGGGATTAATAAAGTATCCATCTATTTTCTATAGTGTGTTTTGTGCTCATAATTGTGGGTGTCGTGTACAGATTAGCTTGATGTACATGATTCTTTATGGGAAACTGTGACTCGTTTTGTACGATTTGGTCAACATCTGACCTTTTAAAACGGAGCATTAATTAAACCCAAGGTGGCTTTGCACTATACTACAAATGTGAAATGTGGTAAACTAATAAACAGGCTTCAAAAACAAAAAATATGAAATGACAAACCATGGAGTAGAATTTTTTTCTGTTTATACTGGAGGGCTAAAAATGAGGCGCGGGAAGAAGACAGAAGGAGAAAATATTAATTAAGCAAGGATTGTGCGATGACTGCGCCCTGCACATAAGACAAAAGGTTAAGCAAATGCCAGGGCAGCAGTGTCATTTCAAACAATGACTATTAGCTTTAGAATCAGCCTTGCGTCTGCTGAGGAAACACAGTGCTTTCAGAAACCTGATTGCCATACGGTGGTAGGGGTGTGTGTGTGTGTGTGTGTGTGTGTGTATATGCGTGCCTGCTTGTGTGTGCGCGCGTGAGTGTAAGGTGGCAGGGTTGGTGGGTATGTGGTTAGGGGTCATTCCATTTCAATCTGTGGGTAAATTAGCCGAAAGCAGCACAGGTTGAAAACACACAATTATTGGTGCAAGTAAAGCCGATGGGGATTGGTGAGACAGCAACAAAATTTAAGTAAAAAAAGATAGTGATTGATAAAGATGTTATTGAAAGGGGGTGGTGGTGGAAAGCTAGGGAGGTAGAGGGAAGCAGTGCAGGTTTTAGGTTTCATATTTTAGCATTCAACTGGAAAAGGATGAGAAAATACCGGTAATAAAGAAATGCAACAACAATTACCACATTTTGATATGACAAAACATACTCAGAAATTGTGACGGATTAAGCCTAGGATCATGTTATTTTCTAGGATGACACCTGTATTTCACCCAGTCAACTGAATTAGGCTCCTCTACAGAAACGAATAAATCCATTACTACCATTACCACGTTCCTATGACCAATAAGGACACATGCTATATAAATTACATAAAACTATCCATGAGCAGAAGAGTGTTATGAGAATCACATAGGCTTCTCAAAAGGGCAAAAAGCACTGACTCATGCCACACGGATACTCAAACGTTTGTGCACTCGATAAGGAAAAATTAATTCACTTCTTAATTACAAGACGCAGGGTCAAAAAATGTACTATTCTAACTGGATTATTTTCAAGCCGTAAAAAGATCAATTATTTGCACTTGAATACACATTATGAAGTTTATTTCCGCAGGAATACACTTTCACAAAAGCTTAGCTTTAATTGTGAAAACCTCCTGTCGTTTTTTTCTAATTTATTTATGCTAAGTGCTATTGCCAGTGTAACAATGTCAACACAATATTCAAACTACTCCCTTATTGTTTTACTTTCAATTGTTTGATCAAAACAAAGTCAATAGCAGACAAAACCTAAACAAAAGCAAAAACTACTGTTTTCTACAGTAGTTTTGGATTTGGATAAAAATATTGATCCAATCACTCTAGTATCAATCATATAAATTCTACCATTGGTATCAACACTGTAGATTTATGGATCAATCCGTCCCCCTGTTACTGTGTGCCTTAGAGTGGTTGCAACAAAGCAGCATATCAATTGCCGTTATGTCCACCCTCGAGACTCGTTTTAAAAAAATATGTTCTGCTGTAACACGCTTGTATTTACTTGTCCCAAACTTTATATATCACTTATTTTGTCCATTGTTTTAAGCTATCTTAGCAGCTATTTTAACTATGTGTATAGAGCTAAACAATTAGGAGCCAATTGACTAAAATCTAAGTATCACACACCAAACAGGGGGTGCAATCTTCAGTTTGGCTCGCGAAACAACGCAAGACTTCAATTTCATTAAGCCATCTGGCCATGCTTTCATCCGTTCATTTTCTACCGGGTGTCCCTTTTGTTTCATATTAAATTTAAATACCCAGGGATCAGACAGGTGGAAAATTGTCACATTCCTTGTGGACAATGTGAGAAACTCAAGTCAGTGACCGCGATGTGTACTTTTTTGCTATTATAAGGACGACATTTACTCCTCTGACCAAATCGGAACAACCTTTCCTAGTCATAGTGCAGAAATAAAGATTCAACCAGCACAAAGAGTTAACACACATAACACAACCTGCTCATTGAATAAAAAAAAAATTCCTATAACCATAAACCATTTGAAATTAAACCCATTTTAATCCATTACAAGGCACAATGGTAAAAGTGTAAATCTCCACACTTTTACATGTTTGATTTTTAGTTGCTTGATCTTTCTGATCAATTCCTAAGCTTTGAAGAAGTCGTCACGGAAGTAAACAAGGTATGAGTTGAATTTTCACATACTCTTCATATTCATTTATATTAATTATTAATGATACATCCAGTATAGGGGCAGCACAGTTGTACAGAGTGTAATGTGTGTGCCTTACAATAAAATGGTCCTGGGTTCGATCCCCAAGCTATGGGTCTTTCTGTGTGGAGTTTGCATGTACTCCATGTGACTCCCCAGCTTCCTCCGACCTCCACCTCCAAAGACATGTACCTGGGGATAGGTTGATTGGCAACACTAAATTGGCCCGAGTGTGTGAATGTGAATGTGAATGTTTTCTATCTGTGTTGGCCCTGTGAGGAGGTGATGACTTGTCCAGTGTGTACCGCCCGCGTGCAGCTAGGATAGGTCCCAGCTCCCCCGCAACTCTAAAAGGGAGAAGCGGTAGAACATGGATTATCATTATATTATTATAACATGTAAAAAAAATGTGTATATAAATGGTTAACTTATGTGCTTTCAGCCCCAGGCCATTTGTTTTTTTGCCCAGTGAGGCCCCCCAGTTCATATGTTTGGACACCCCTTCTCTAAGCGGACTATAGGGGGTCGCCCCTTTGTCATCATCTCTTAGCAAATCCAAAAAGAACTTGGTAGCATTTACTACTTTGTTGGATAGAAGACTCATTGTGCTAAATTGGAAGGCAATAGAGCCTCCCTGCCACACCCACGAGATTAGGTATTCTTTATTTCCTTTAAATTGGAGACAATTAGGTTGAAATTTAACGGTTGTTTTCGTAAAGTTTCAGGAAGTATGAGGTGGTTGCCTAAAAATATGTTCAAGAGACTGATCTCAAATTCAACCCCGATAGAAAAGTAATTGAATGTTAGATAATTGATTAGCCTTTTGTCTGCATTTGTGTATTGCTGCATCGTGTTGGGGACTTTCAGGAGTGCAGTTGAAGCAGAGTAGAACATTAAGCTGGCAACGTTTACTGATTCAATGTTGTCAACAAAAGTAGGACAGTTAAGTTAAAGGGGAACATTATCACAATTTCAGAAGGGTTAAAACCAATAAAAATCAGTTCCCAGTGGCTTATTTTATTTTTCGAAGTTTTTTTCAAAATTTTACCCATCATGGAATATCCCGAAAAAAGGCTTTAAAGTGCCTGATTTTCGTTATCTGTGAAGCCCCCATCCATTTTCCTGTGACATGATCCAGCGATGCCAATACAAACAACATGGCGGATAGCACAGCAAGATATAGCGACATTAGCTCGGATTCAGACTCTGATTTCAGCGACTTAAGCGATTCAACAGATTACGCATGTATTGAAACGGATGGTTGGAGTATGGAGGCAGATAGCGAAAACGAAATTGAAGAAGAAACTGAAGCTATTGAGCGAATAGCTATTGACGCTATTCGGCGATCGCCTTCTAACCAACGATTAAGTGTCGCAGTGCCATGTCTGCCTTAGCATCGCCGGTAAAATGTGCAGACCAAACAATCGGGACTTTCGCATCTTGTGACACTGGAGCAACTTAAATATGTCGATTGGTAAGTGTTTGTTTGGCATTAAATGTGAGTACAGGGAAAGGCTGGATGCAAATATAGCTACAAATGTACATTCAGCTAGCCTAAATAGCATGCTAGCATCGATTAGCTGGCAGTCATGCCGTGACCAAATTTGTCTGATTAGCACATAAGTCAATAACATCAACAAAACTCACCTTTGTGATTTCGTTGACTTTATCGTTGGAAATGCATCTGCAGGATATCCATATATTTCTGTGCCATGTCTGCCTTAGCATCGCCGGTAAAATGTGCAGACCAAACGATCGGGACTTTCGCATCTTGTGACACTGGAGCAACTTAAATCTGTTGATTGGTAAGTGTTTGTTTGGCATTAAATGTGGGTGTACATTAAATTTATGGCATTAAATTTGTATGTACAAATGTACATACAGCCAGCCTACATAGCATGTTAGCATCGATTAGCATGTCGTGCTAATTGATGCACACTCCACGTAAGTCAACTTGAATCCGTCCCTGATC
Source organism: Nerophis ophidion (assembly GCF_033978795.1). Taxonomy (NCBI): domain Eukaryota; kingdom Metazoa; phylum Chordata; class Actinopteri; order Syngnathiformes; family Syngnathidae; genus Nerophis; species Nerophis ophidion. Next base: position 40,725,787 of record NC_084619.1, read on the forward strand.
GTGTTGTTACACCCTCCGACAACACACCAACGACTCATGATGTCTCCAAGGTACGGAAAACAGTCGAAAAAGCGGAAAATAACAGAGCTGATTTGACTTGGTGTTTGTAATGTGTTTGAGAAAATGGTGGATTGACTACCTATGTGAAGTCACGTTGTGACGTCATCGCTCCGAGTGCGAATATTAGAAAGGCGTTTAATCCGCCAAAATTCACCCATTTAGAGTTCGAAAATCGGTTAAAAATATATATAGTAATTTTTCTACAACATCAAGGTATATATTGATGCTTACATAGGTCTGGTGATAATATTCCACTTTAAACATATGCTTTTGCTAAATGGACAGCCATCGCATGCAGAACATCTAAAACCTGTGAAGACCAAGTCCTGCAAGAAGATGTCATTCATATCGCCACAGCTGATCTGTCCTACAATACCTTGGAGAGGCACAATTATTGCAAGGATAAACCAACTGTACTATGCAAACAAGAGCATCAACCTGCAACTACAGACTAAACTTGTATGTATTTTGTTTCGGACATCTGTATGTAATCACAACGTGCTGAGGTCGCATTGTGCCAAAAAAAGAGATCAGCATCGTCATCTGAAAAGGTAAACTAGCTTGTTTGTTTCAACAACTGAAGAACAACAACAACTAAAGAAGACTAAATGGTGCAGTATGTCAAGTTTTTTATGGTAAGGATTTAGGAGTGAATACATGAACCAGCTATGTTGCCGGTCAAATTTTATCCTAGGGACGGGGGAGGAATTACCCACATATGAAAAGGATATTGGGCCGACAAGCAACCACACCAATACACAATGGGTAATATGTCAAGAATTTAGAGATGGCATCTGACCTTTCCTCTTTTGGCAGTCTTCTTCAGGTTTTTTTGGTTTAACTTCCGTTGGTCTTTCCATTTGGGCAACATTAACTTCCATGCTGCTGTCAAAATTACGTTAAGTTAAAGTACCACTAGGTGTGGTGAAATTACCCAGTGCATTTGACCCATCCCCTTTTTCCACCTCCTGAGAGATGAGGGGAGCAGTAAGCAGCAGTGGTGGCTGCGCTTGAGAATAATTTTGGTGATTTAACCCCCAATTCCAACCTTTGATGCTGAGTGGTGATGGTTGGTAATGGGTCCCATTTTTATAGTCCTTGGTATGACTCGGCCAGGGTTTGAACTCACAATCTACCGATTTCAGGGCGGACACTCACTGGGCCACTGAGCAGGGATACAATTATTACAATTAATATATTAAAGGTTAAAATGTTCCCACAAAGTAGCAGTGTTGCTGCAGTTACATTAGCCCCAGCCCATTTGGCTAAATGATGATACAAACAATAGTTATATTGTACGATTTACATTTCAATGTGGCACTACGATATATATTGTAAGATCGCATAGCACTAAAAACAGTATCGCTCTACTGTAATTAAACAAATTAAACAGGTCTCATGTATCCATCAACAAATTCAAATATCAGTTCAAAATCGAATTGAAGCAAACCCTTTTCCTTCCGTAAAGTTACGGCTAGTAAACTGGAAGACAGAACCGTCACAGGCTATTGAAGCAATCTAATACGGAAAAGTAATTATGAAAAAGTCAATGAGATTCTTTCACTGCTCTCCATCACCAACATCCAAACATGCTGTCAACACATGTGCATGAACAAAAGCATACACAACAGCAGGAGCTGTATCAAATAGTTAAAATAAATCACCACTTCAATGTGACAAAAAGAGGGTGGAAATAAACAAACCAGCAAAGCGTAGCGAGCCTAATGTTAGGGGCCTCTTCAGTATTGAGAGAAATTACAGGAGCGTTTGATTTGCACTGAGGTGCCATCCTGAACATATGGCATTTTAATTCTTACCGGTCTCATCTGGATAACTCGGGGCCTGGTGAATCTCACACCACCATTAGGGAAATATGGGCACAAGCAAAATGCTTAACAGCGAAGGGCTCCAATTTCCCACCTTAATGGGCATTCTCTTCCTATAATTCCCACATCTCCTTGCGCTTTCTTTTTTTTTCTTGTCTTTAAAGCAAAGCCTTTGTTTATTTTTCATTTTACAGCCCTTTCTTGTCAAACTCTCCATTCACGCCCTCCTACAAATTTCCATTGATTTTACCGGAAGGATCTTACACGATGAGTGCAAAATAGGCCTCCATATAATACTTGAATAAATACATTTTCCCATCCACACAAAAGGCAACTAACTTACACTTACACACCTGATAGACAACAGAATATACAGTATTTATGAATTTACTTTTTGAATAGTCAGACAATGTTTGTGTGGTCTGACACCTTGAGACGGGTGACTATTAATTCCTGGAATGGCTATTGTTTGCATGTCCACTGTAGTATCAATTCTTAGCTGTGGTACTCCATAAAAGTGGTTTCTCTTCATTGCAATGCAGAGAAACATGTTGCAACTGATGCATTGCATGCATGGTTTTTCCCACATGTACTTGGTCGTGGCACAGTACCACAACAAAATAAAAGCTGCCACACATTTAAAATGAGGGTATTGTACGTGAAAACTAATGAAAGTGATATATTGTATGCATGGACATACAGTAATGGTCAAAAATTTAAATACACAAATGAAATAATATGATAATAATAAATAATGTCATGGCTGTCTTGATTTTCATCACATGGACAAAGATAAGACCTTCTGGAGGAAAGTTCTGTGGTCAGATGAAACAAAAAATGTTGCTGTTTGGCCACAATATGTTTGGAGGAGAAAAGGTGAGAACTTTAATCCCAAGAACACCATTTCTACTGTCAAGCATGGTGGTGGTCGTATTATGCTCTGGGCTTGTTTTGCTGCCAATGGAACTGGTGCTTTACAGAGAGTAAATGGGACAACGAAAAAGGAGGAAACCCTCCAAATTACTCAGGACAACCTAAAATCATCAGCCCGGAGGTTTGGTCTTGGGCGCCGTTAGGTGCTCCAACAGGACAATGACCCCAAACACATTGGGGGAATGGCAAAATCAGGCTAGAAATAAGGTTTTAGAACAATCTCCCCAAAGTCCTGACTTAAACGTGTGGACAATGCTGAAGAAACAAGTCCATGTCAGAAAACCAACAAATTTAGCTGAACTGCACCAATTTTGTCAAGAGGAGTGGTCAAAAATTAAACCAGAAGCTTGCCAGAAGCTTGTGGATGGCTGTCAAAAGCACCTTATTGCAGTGAAACTTGCCAAGGGACATGTAACCAAATATTAACATTGCTGTATGTATACTTTTGACCCAGCAGATTTGGTCACATTTTCAGTAGACCCATAATAAATTCATAAAAGAACCAAACTTCATGAATGTTTTTTGTGACAACCACTGTATCACAAAAAAATAAGAGTTGTAAAAATTATTGGAAACTCAAGACAGCCATGACATTGTTTTCTTTACAAGTGTATGTAAACATTGCTGAAATAGGGTGTTGTGATGATGGAAGCAAAAAGAAAACGATAGTGTGGAGCGGAGGCAACATGTCTGCGATGCGTACAAGCACCAAAGTGCACTTTGTTGCTTGTACACGCTGAGGAAGGGTTTCACCCGAAACGTTTGTGTGCCGATAAACACAATCCTTGGACTGCTATCCTGTACGGTTGTACACATTTTTTAATGTGAACAACAACATTCTCTGGTTTGATAAGAGACAAAGATTGAACTCTTTGGTGTGAATGCCAGGCATCATCTTTGGAGGAAACCAGGCACTGCTCTTCACCAGGTCAATACCGTCCCTACAGTGAAGCATGGTGGTGGCAGCATTATGCTGTCGGGTTGTTTTTCAATGGCAGGAACTGAGAGACTTGTCAGGACCGAGGGAAAGATGAATGTACAGAGACATCCTGGATTAAAACCAACGCTTCCCATCCAACCTGATGGCGCTTAAGAGGTACTGCAAATAGGGATTGCCCAAAAATAGCCAAGCTTGTGCCATCAAATTCAAATTCAAGTATTCATATTCAAAAAGACTGTAATAGCTGCAAAAGGTACATCAACAAAATATTCAACAAAGGCTGTGGATACTTATGTACATGTGTTTTTCTTTTTAATAATAATAATAATAATGGGTTAGATTTATATCGCGCTTTTCTATTGTTAGATACTCAAAGCGCTCACAGAGAAGTGGGAACCCATCATACATTCACACCTGGTGGTGGTAAGCTACATCTGTAGCCACAGCTGCCCTGGGGTAGACTGTTTTAGTTTTAATACATTAGCAAAAAAAAAACTGTTGATATTATCATAGGTTTTGTCTATGGAATTTTGAGAACAACATTTATTGAGTTTATATATATATATATATATATATATATATATATATATATATATATATATATATATATATATATATATACATATGTATATATATATATATATATATATATATATATATATATATATATATATATATATACATATATATATATACATATATATATATACATATATATTTACATATATATACACATATACATATATATGTATATATATACACATATATACATACATACATACAAACCCCCTATCACCACATGGGCTCAGGAACACTTCAGAAAACCATTGTCAGTAACTACAGTTTGTCGCTACATCTGTAAGTGCAAGTTAAAACTCTACTATGCAAAGCCAAAGCCATTTATCAACGATACTCAGAAACGCAGCCGGCTTTGCTGGGCCCGAGAAAGCTAAGATGGACTGATGCAAAGTGGAAAAGTGTTCTGTGGTCTGACAAGTCCAAATTTCAAATTATTTTTTGGAAACGGTGAAGTTCGTGTCCTCCGGACCAAAGAAAAAAAGAACCATCAGGACTGTTCTAGTTGCAAAGTTGAAAAGCCAGCATCTGTGATGGTATGGGGGTGTACTAATGGCCAAGGCATGGGTAACTTACACATCTGTGAAGGCACCATTAATGCTGAAAGGTACATACAGCTTTTGGAGCAACATATGTTGCCATCGAAGCAACATTATCATGGACGCCCCTGCTTATTTCAGCAAAACAATGCCAAGTCACTTGTTACAACAGCGTGGCTTCATAGTAAAAGAGTGCGGGTACTAGACTGGCTTGCCTGTAGTCCAGACCTGTCTCCCATTGAGAATGTCTGGTGCATTATGAAGCCTAAAATACCACAACAGAGACCTCGGACTGTTGAACAACTCAAGCTGTACTAAAACTAGAATGGGAAAGAAATCCACTTTGAAAGCTTTAAAAATGTCTCTCTTCAGTTCCCAGAGGTTTATTGAGTGTTGTTAAAAGAAAGGGTGATGAAACACAGTGGTGAACATGCCCTTTCCCACCTCCTTGGGCACGTGTTGCAGCCTTGAAATTCTAAGTTAAGTTAACTTTGCAAAACAAAAAATAAAGTTTATGAGTTTGAACATCAAATATCTTGTCTTTGTAGTGCATTCAATTGAATATGGGTTAAAATGGATTTACAAATCATTGTATTCCTTTTATATTTACATCTAACACAATGTCCCAACTCATATGGAAACGGGGTTTGTACATACATATATATATATGTATATATATATATATATATATATATATGTCTTGATTGGATTATCCAGAGAATAGTGCTCGATACCGTGGTAGAGCGCAATATGTAGGTTTGGGAAAAAAAATCACAAGACTACTTCATCTCTACAGAACTGTTTCATGAGGGGTTCCCTCAATCATCAGGAGATTTTTCATCTCCTGATGATTGAGGGAACCCCTCATGAAACAGTTCTGTAGAGATGAAGTAGTCTTGTGATTTTTTTCCCAAACCTACATATATATATATATATATATATATATATATATATATATACATATATATGTATGTATATATATATATATATATATATATATATATATATATATATATATATATATATATATATATATATATATATATGCTGCGGCGGCTACATCCAGCGGCCTGTGAAGCAGGGGAGTATAGTAGCAGCGGGGGCCGTCTACGGCGGTGTGATCGGAAACCCGGATGCCGAGCGGGGCTAAAAACAAAGCAGAAGGCTAATCCCCACAGAACACCACTTCCCTCCACCCTGTAGCCGGATTTAAATTGTCTCCCAAAATGTTGTTAGTTAATGATATTATCAGAGACAACAATCTTAACGTCATCGGTCTCAGTGAAACCTGGCTTAAACCAAACGACTTTTTTGCGCTAAACGAGGCATGTCCTCCTAACTTTACACATGCGCATATTGCCCGCCCACTTAAAAGGGGTGGGGGGGTCGCACTAATATACAACGAAAATTTTAACCTTAGTCCTAACATAAATAATAAATATAAATCGTTTGAGGTGCTTACTATGAGGTCTGTCACACCGCTGCCTCTACACCTGGCTGTTATCTACCGCCCCCCAGGGCCCTATTCGGACTTTATCAATGAATTCTCAGAGTTCGTTGCTGATCTAGTGACACACGCCGATAATATAATCATAATGGGGGACTTTAATATCCATATGAATACCCCATCGGACCCACCGTGCGTAGCGCTCCAGACTATAATTGATAGCTGTGGTCTCACACAAATAATAAATGAACCCACGCATCGCAACGGTAATACGATAGACCTAGTGCTTGTTCGGGGTATCACCGTTTCCAAAGTTACGATACTCCCGTATACTAAAGTATTGTCCGATTATTACCTTATAAAATTCGAGGTTCAGACGCATGTTCGTCAAACTAATATTAATAATAACTGCTATAGCAACCGCAACATTAATACGGCCACAACGACAACTCTTGCTGACTTACTGACCTCGGTAATGGCACCATTCCCAAAATATGTGGGCTCTATTGATAACCTCACTAACAACTTTAACGACGCCCTGCGCGAAACCATTGATAACATAGCACTGCTAAAGTTAAAAAAGGCTCCAAAAAAGCGCACCCCGTGGTTTACAGAAGAAACTAGAGCTCAGAAATTATTATGCAGAAAGCTGGAACGCAAATGGCGCACGACTAAACTTGAGGTGCACCATCAAGCATGGAGTGACGGTTTAATAACTTATAAACGCATGCTTACCTTAGCTAAAGCTAAATATTACTCAAATCTCATCCACCGTAATAAAAACGATCCTAAATTTTTGTTTAGTACGGTAGCATCGCTAACCCAACAAGGGACTCCTTCCAGTAGCTCCACCCACTCAGCTGATGACTTTATGCAATTCTTTAGTAAGAAAATAAAAGTCATTAGAAAGAAGATTAAAGACAATGCGTCCCAGCTACAACGGGGTTCTATTAACATTGACACAATTGTATATACGGCGGATACTGCCCTCCAAAATAGTTTCTCTTGTTTTGAGGAAATAACATTAGAGGAATTGTTATAACGTGTAAATGGAATAAAACAAACAACATGTTTACTTGACCCTCTTCCTGGGAAACTGATCAAGGAGCTCATTGTATTATTAGGTCCATCAGTGCTAAATATTATAAACTTATCACTTTCCTCGGGCACTGTTCCCCTAGCATTCAAAAAAGCGGTTATTCATCCTCTTCTTAAAAGACCTAACCTCGATCCTTACCTCATGGTAAACTACCGACCGGTGTCTCACCTTCCCTTTATTTCAAAAATCCTCGAAAAAATTGTTGCGGAGCAGTTAAATGAACACTTAGCGTCTAACAATCTATGTGAAACCTTTCAATCCGGTTTCAGGGCAAATCACTCCACGGAGAGAGCCCTCGCAAAAATGACTAATGATCTATTGCTAACGATGGATTCTGATGCGTCATCTATGTTGCTGCTCCTCGATCTTAGCGCTGCTTTCGATACCGTCGATCATAATATTTTATTAGAACGTATCAAAACACGAATTGGTATGTCACACTTAGCCCTGTCTTGGTTTAACTCTTATCTTACTGATAGGATGCAGTGTGTCTCCCATAACAATGTGACCTCGGACTACGTTAAGGTAACGTGTGGAGTTCCCCAGGGTTCGGTCCTTGGCCCTGCACTCTTCAGCATCTACATGCTGCCGCTAGGTGACATCATACGCAAATACGGTGTTAACTTTCACTGTTATGCTGATGACACCCAACTCTACGTGCCCCTAAAGCTGACCAACATGCCGGATTGTAGTCAGCTGGAGGCGTGTCTTAATGAAATTAAACAATGGATGTCCGCTAACTTTTTGCAACTCAACGCCAAAAAAACGGAAATGCTGATTATCGGTCCTGCTAGACACCGAACTCTATTTAATAATACAACACTAACATTTGACAACCAAACAATTAAACAAGGCGACACGGTAAAGAATCTGGGTATTATCTTCGACCCAACTCTCTCCTTTGAGGCACACATTAAAAGTGTTACTAAAACGGCCTTCTTTCATCTCCGTAATATCGCTAAAATTCGCTCCATTCTGTCCACTAAAGACGCTGAGATCATTATCCATGCGTTTGTTACGTCTCGCCTCGATTACTGTAACGTATTATTTTCGGGTCTCCCCATGTCTAGCATTAAAAGATTACAGTTGGTACAAAATGCGGCTGCAAGACTTTTGACAAGAACAAGAAAGTTTGATCACATTACGCCTGTACTGGCTCACCTGCACTGGCTTCCTGTGCACTTAAGATGTGACTTTAAGGTTTTACTACTTACGTATAAAATACTACACGGTCTAGCTCCATCCTATCTTGCCGATTGTATTGTACCATATGTCCCGGCAAGAAATCTGCGTTCAAAGGACTCCGGCTTATTAGTGATTCCCAAAGCCCAAAAAAAGTCTGCGGGCTATACAGCTTTTTCATTTCGGGCTCCAGTACTCTGGAATGCCCTCCCGGTAACAGTTCGAGATGCCACCTCAGTAGAAGCATTTAAGTCTCACCTTAAAACTCATTTGTATACTCTGGCCTTTAAATAGACTCCCTTTTTAGACCAGTTGATCTGCCGTTTCTTTTCTTTTTCTTCTATGTCCCACTCTCCTTTGTGGAGGGGGTCCGGTCCGATCCGGTGGCCATGTACTGCTTGCCTGTGTATCGGCTGGGGACATCTCTGCGCTGCTGATCCGCCTCCGCTTGGGATGGTTTCCTGCTGGCTCCGCTGTGAACGGGACTCTCGCTGCTGTGTTGGATCCGCTTTGGACTGGACTCTCGCGACTGTGTTGGATCCATTATGGATTGAACTTTCACAGTATCATGTTAGACCCGCTCGACATCCATTGCTTTCCTCCTCTCCAAGGTTCTCATAGTCATCATTGTCACTGACGTCCCACTGGGTCATTATTGTCACCGATGTCCCACTGGGTGTGAGTTTTCCTTGCCCTTATGTGGGCCTACCGAGGATGTCGTAGTGGTTTGTGCAGCCCTTTGAGACACTAGGGGTTTTGGGCTATATAAGTAAACATTGATTGATTGATTGATTGATATATATATATATATATATATATATATATATATATATATATATATATATATATATATATATATATATATATATATATATGTAGAAGTTGCTTTCTTGCAGTTCCACAGTTGCACGTCAAAGACAACAGATATTTAGTTTAACACGTACCACCTGTGCAATCTAATCATCTGTCAGCAGTGTCTCGTAGTCACTACATGCCCCGCCCCTGACTGATGGCCCTCTGTTTCAGCACCATGGACTTTCACTCTTGCAGTGCGCTAATCACAATCCCCTTCCACATACTGTACCTCCATCACCAGACTTAGGCCGGGACACCGTTCGGCCGCGCCTACTCCCCCCGCCCCCCGGGGACTCTGGAGACAATGGAATCTGCCAGCAGCCCTTAGTTAAATCCAGTGTCGTGAAAAAACGAGCAGTGCCCAACCGGTCCAGGAGCTCGTCGACCCGGCGCATCGGGTAGGCGTCAAAACGTGACACATCATTCACCTTGCAGTAGTCCACACAGAATCGCACAGATCCATCTTTCTTCCCTACCAGAACCATGGAGCTGCACCATGCACTGTGTGTGTCCTCTATTACCCTCAATGCCAGCATGGCTTTTAATTCCTCCCGAACTACTTTGCACTTGTGTTCGGGTAGCCTTTAGGGCCGAGACCTCACCGTCAAGTCTGGGCTGGTCTCTATGTGATGCTGGGTGAGGGTCGTGCGGCCTGGCAGGGGGGAGAACACGTCAGCAAAATGTTGCTGTAATTTGGCCACATCTGCTTTCTGTGACGGCATCAGATGATTATCACAGCGGAGAGGGAAGGGCCGGGGGGAGGGGGAAACCTCCGGCCCCAGCTCCTCTCTCTTTGCTATCGCCGTCACCATAGAGACTGACTCCGCTTCCCTCCAACCTTTTAGTAGGTTGAGGTGGTATATTTGTGTTGCCCTGCCTCGGTCAGACCACCTGACCTTGTAATCCACGTCACCTACTCGTTGTGTGACCACAAAGGGTCATTGCCACTTGGCGAGTAATTTGCAGCTGGATGTTGGGAGTAATACAAGTATTTTCTCTCCCGGTGAAAACTGTCCGAGTTGCGTCCCCCTGTTATACAGGCGCTGCTGATGTTCTTGGGCTTGGAGCAAATTTTCACGTGACAAGTGCCCCAATGTGTGGAGTTTTGCTCTCAAGTCCATAACGTACGGAATTTTGTTCTTACCGGGGCTTGGACCTTCCTCCCAGCTTTCTTTAACTTGGTCCAGTACACCACGCGGCTTTCTGCCGAACAACAGCTCAAATGGAGAAAATCCTGTTGAGGCCTGAGGAACCTCCCGCACTGCAAATAACAGGGAATTCAACCATTTATGCCAATTTGGTTTGTCCTCGTGTATGAACTTCCGTATCATGGATTTCAAGGTTCTATTCAACTGCTCTACCAGCCCATCAGTTTGTGGGTGGTAAACTCTGGTCCGAATGGATTTGATCCCCAATAATCCATACAGCTCCTTTAACGTGCGTGACATAAAGGACGTGCCTTGGTCAGTCAGAATCTCTTTCGGGATTCCAACTCGGGAGATAACTTGAAACAGTACCTGCGCAACACTCTTTGCAGAGATGGAGCGCAGCGGTACTGCTTCGGGATAGCGCGTTGCGTAATCCACCGGGACAAGCACAAATAAATATCCCTGGGTGATATCCCAATTCGCTCAAATGGGACCTCTATCAGTGGTATAGGCCACAAAGGAGCTCTAGGGCTGGCCACGGAGTTGACTAGTTGACAGTCCGGGCAAGCCGCGCACCAGCGGCTCACATCTACCCGAATGCCTAGCCAATAGAACCGGACCATTATCTAATTGAGTGTTTTATCACACCCCACGTGCCCGGCCATCGGGTTTAAATGTGCCGCCTGGAAAATCATTTCCCGACGGCTTTTTGGCACCAAAAATTGGGTGATTTCCTCCCCTGTCTTAGTGTCACGACTCACGCTGTATAATCTGTCCCTAATTAGTGCAAAGTGAGGAAAATCCCGCGCTACCCCCGGGCGAATCCGCTGACCAGCAATTGTTATCACTTGGTCCCGGGTCGCACGCAGAGTTTCATCTCGAGACTGCTCGAGTGGAAAATCATCCATGGGACACCATTGGAGAACCGGGGAAACCTCCTACAAAGCCCCCGCCGGCTCCTCTTCCCCCTCCCCCCGGCAGTGTCGGAGAATCTCGCATCGCTGATGAAAACAGCGCGGCTATCTCCTTTTCCTACCAGTCGTGAATGCAACCCTGCGCACTGCTTTATCAACCCGTTAAATCCTGCCCAATTGGTTCCCAAGATTAAGGGGTGCGCCAGGCAGGCGCGAATTTACAGCCACCTTAACACTATGTTTTTCCTCCTTGAAAAAAATGTCCACCGGCACGATAGGGTACTCTTGAATATCCCAATGTACACATTTAACCCGCACCCGTGTAGCCTTTCTCAATGACCCGGGTCGAACCAGATTCTGGTGGATCATGGACTGCTTGCAGCCCGAATCCACCATTGCCCGGTGTATACTCCCTTGTATCCTTACCGGTACATAGTACGTCTCTCCTGGTCCTGGGGAGGGCACCAAAGGGTCGGCAACCCAGATTACCTGCCCCACTTCCATCGCTGGACATTCTCGCTGCAGGTGTCCGTGCCGCCCACAGCTGCCAAGTCCTGAGGGTGGTGGTAGCGGACCGACGCGGATGTCCGCGCGGGGATTTCCTCCAAGAATGGTTCCAATATTATCATTTCCATTACGCCACAAACCTGTCCGGGTTGCAGCTATCGTGTCGCCGCGTCCCTCAGCTGCTGTCCCAGGGCGAACGGCCGCTCCTCCTGTCGCAGCCGCAGTGCACGGAAACGGCCCCTGTGATCCTCCTTCCAGCCACCCGTCCTGTCCAGCACCGCTCGTAATTGAGCGCCGCCCGCTGCGCCTCACCCGCAAGCAGCGGCAACAGCCACACAGCCCACTCCTCCTCCGAGCACGCACATGCTCCCGCTGTAGCCTCAAACATGTCCATAAATGTTTGTGGGTCCTCCGCTTCCACCATCCGATGCATCCCCACGGCCGCCAATGCTAGCTTCGCTGCCGCGGGTGCCCCCGCTCCGGTCCTTTTCTGTCATCGCTCGGAGTATCTGGCTCCGCGCGCTATCTGCTCCTGCATCGCCTCCATTTGGCAACGGTTTGCCGCGGATACTTCTGCCAGAAGCTGCCCCAGCGCCACTTTTGGGCTCGGCGTTGACATTGTCTCTTTTTTTTTTCTCGTTGGGCATCAGATGTAGAAGTCGCTGTCATGCGGTTCCACAGATGCACGTCAAAGTGACCAAGCGCATAGAGTTACAATAGGTTTGCATGTTTTTCAACAACAGCATCAATAAATCGGCTTGTTTTTGGACTTTTTAGTCTCTCTCCCGACTTCCTCCTTCTCCAGCACCCGGCCGCTCTCTATTAAAGACAACAGATTATTAGTTTAACACGTGCCACCTGTGCAATCTAATCATTTGTCAGCTGTGTCTCGCAGTCAGTACATGGCCCGCCCCTGTCTGATGGCGCTCTGTTTCAGCACCATGGACAGAGGTGTTGACTTTCACTCTTGCAGAGCGCTAATCACAATCCCCTTCCACAATATATATATAAATATCCTATGTTGAGTAAGTGGTCCCTTACCGTTACTTAAGCCGCCATCACATGCGTCGTGTCCTTAGTGGCTTAAAGTTGTGTTGATTTTTAATATTGTGTTGTGGTTTTTGTATATGTTGTGGCTTGCTGTTGCTGAAAGTTGTTGTGTTGTTAGTTATGAAATTGTCTTGTCACGTATGTATTTGTTGTGATGGTTCTCATCCATCGTAGCTATCCGCTATTTTTTGTCCGACTAAGGGCGATGAGGCCACAGTTGAGCAGACGGATTTAAAAAATGTTGAACGTCCTTATTATTAAAAGTGTTAAACTGTATATAAATTCTGCCGTTTTTAAATCTAATGTTTTCCTTTTTTATTATCGATAAAATTGATTGATCTCTTTAAAAAAAATGTTGGATTGATACTATGGCTGGGCAATATATCAAATTTGTAAGATTTATCGATCGATATGTTTTTAAACAAGATTTGAATTAAGAAAAGATTGTAGCTGAGATAGGCGCCAGCGCCCCCCGCGACCCCAAAAGGGAATAAGCGGTAGTAAATGGATGGATGGATGGATAGAAATATCAATATAATTTATTTCACGTTAAAATTACCAAACACCTCTTATTTGTTGTGTTCCTTGTTCTCCCCCGCTCCGCCTCCATGGGCTACTAAACCCTTCCCCTTCCTCCTTTCAAGACGTGCTCGCACGTAAAAAAAAAACATTCATGATTGGTTGGTTGTTTATTATGATGAGTCACAATTGGTTAGGGACAGACTAATCAGAGGCAACATAGGGCGGGTCATCAAAATGCCTACCTGCAAATGTATTTTGTTTTTTATCTGAGTTTGATAAATTTTTTATTATTTGCACAGCTTTGGTATTTATTTTACATAGAAATAATATTTTTCCATTTTCTTTATGTTATGTAATTATGTACTACTTAAACAGTTTCTTTTCTGTGCTGTTAATAACCATTTTGACTAAATGGGTTAATAAAATGGTGCCACTGACTGTTTACAGTACAGTTGTCATTTACTTCAATTCCAGTGAATATCGGTCAAATATGAATATCTTTATATTGATACTTTCACCGAAAAATATATCGAGATATATTTGGAATATCGAGTTTAAGTACGTTCTAAGTTAACTTAGGCTTAGGCGACTGCGTAGGCTTAGCTTAGGCTGCTGCCCTTGCGACCCGACCTCAGATAAGCGGGAGAAGATGGATGGAGTTTAAGTAAAAATATATCGAGATATTGTAGTAGAATTTCTGAACTTTTATACCATATTTTGTGTCTGTTTTAGTTCAAAAAGAAAGTCTGTCTAAAAGCCTCTGAATCACTGGAAAAGCATATGTGGGTGAAAATTGAACATTTGGTCGGGTTGACCAGTCTACAAAATGTTTTGATTGTATATTATGACTAAGGGATTCAAGGATGTTGCAGATCAAACAAGTCCAAAACAACGGGACCTTGACAAATGAGGGAAACATATAAAAGGCCAGTAGACCAATATTATGGAATGATTTTGATCATCCACGTCTCTCATTGTCTGTTTGCATGGGCAATACAATCCAACCCTGTACTTTTTGATATTGGGTAAATAAAACGTTTGTACTAAAACCACTTTGTTTGCTGTTTTAGCTTCGGACCATCCACCACAATATACTTTTTCGTCCATATCACCCAGCCCTAATTGATACCTATTATTAGGTTACATTAATTAATTAATTGATTAATACTGAAAGCAAACTAGTCGACCACAGATCATTGTAGTAGAATCGAGGCAATATAAATCAATATATTGATTCATTTTGAACTCCTTAATACACACACTGATTTACATGCATATTGTATATGTGTACACACACATACTGTATATATGCACACACACACATGTAAGTATATATACATCATTCAATGTACAGATTCATAAAGACACAAAAGGAGGGCCTATATTCTAAAGTTGGCTGTGCAGCCACACATTTTATTCACACACACACACACACACGAGCAACACATTTTATTCACACACACACAAACTCGCGCACACACACACACAAACTCGCGCACACACACACACCCACTAGCCCCTAATCATCCTGGCGTCTAGCACTCGGTTGGTGATCACCACTTCACCACACTGCCATCATGGGCCAATTAAGTGGCCATATATCTGTCTAATAGTCTCCTCTGGCTGAATGGACAGTCCAGGAGTAGCAGTAGTAAGCTGCTACATGAGCTCACCCACAGCCAGCAGTCAATTTGTAGCTTAAAGCCTTGTTGCCACAACACTCCTGCATTATTAGGACTAGTAGCACTATTGAGGATGTGTGTGTCTGTGCGTGCGTGTGTGTGTGTGTACATGTGTGTGCGTAGACAGAGGTAGCTGAGGAGCGAGATTTTTCCCTGTGTATGTAGCTGTATTTGATGTGATGGTTCCACATCTCAATGTGTATTGATTACATTTGCCTGTATATTTTGTTGGCCAGTGACTTTCATGTGACATGAGTACACACAATATCCTAAGTTATAAAGCAAACATGCATCTTTATGTGGAACAAAATGTAAACATTCAGTCGCTCTTTTCTTTCAGATATATTTTGCACATTTAGCAAATTTTCCTCACATCTAACTCACTTTTTTCACTTTCAACACATTTTTCTCACATTCAGCTCATTTTTTATCACAATATTTAAATAAATGCTGACTCTAAATCCATCCATCCATCCATCTTCTTCCGCTAATCTGAGGTCGTGTCGCGGGGGCAGCAGCCTAAGTAGGGAAGTCCATACTTCCCTTTCCCCAGCCACTTTGTTCAGCTCCTCCCGGGAGACATAATCTTACCAACGTGTCCCGGGTCTTCCCCATGGCCTACTACCGATCGGACATGCCCGAAACACCTCCCTTGGGAGGCGTTCGGGTGGCATCCTAACCAGATACCCGAACCACCTCATCTGGCTCATCTCAATGAGGAGGAGTAGCGGCTTTAGTTTGAGCTCCTCCCGGATGTCACAGAGCTTCTCACCCTATCGCTAAGGGAGAGCCCTGCCACCCGACGGAGGACACTCATTTCGGCCGCTTGTACCCGTGATCTTGTCCTTTCGGTCATAACCCAAAGCTCATGACCATAGGTGAGGATGGGAACGTAGATTGACCGGTAAATTGAGAGCTTTGCCTTCCGGCTCAGCTTCTTCTTCACCACAACGGATCAGTACAGCGTCCACACTACTGAAGACGCCGCACCAATCCGCTCTTTTTGACCTCACGATCCACTCTTCCCTCACTCGTGAACAAGACTCCGAGATACTTAAACTCCTCCACTTGGGGCAAGATCTCCTCCCCAACCCGGAGATGGCACTCCACCCTTTTCCGGGCGAGAACCATGGACTCGGACTTGGAAATGCTGATTCCTATCCCAGTCGCTTCACACTCGGCTGCAAAGAGATTCAGTTAGAGCTGAAGGTCTTGGCCAGATAAAGCTATCAGGACCTCATCATCTGCAAAAAGCAGAGTCCTAATCCTGTGGCCACCAAACCAGATACCCTCAGCGCCCTGACTGGGCCTAGAAATTCGGTCATTAAAAGTTATGAACAGAACAGGTGACATAGGGTTTAATTTTTACTTTTTATATTTCATTTTTGCTCAAATCTCTCAATCAACTTTTGTCTTAAATAACAATACCAAACATGCAATTTATTAAAAGTTATGAACAGAATCGGTGACAAAGGGCAGCCTTGGCGCAGTCCAACCTTCACTGGGAACGGGTCCGACTTACTGCCGGCAATGTGGACCAAGCTCTGACACTAATCATACAGGGAGCGGACCGCCACTATCAGACAGTCTGTTACTCCATACTTTCTGAGCACTCCCCACAGGACTTCCTGGGGCACACGGTCGAATGCCTACTGCAAGTCCACAAAGCAAATGTAAACTCCCATGCACCCTCCAGGACCCTGCCAAGAGTATAGAGCTGTTCCACAGTTCCAGGACCAGGACGAAAACCACACTGTTCCTCCTGAATCTAAGGTACGACTATCCAGCGTAGCTTCCTCCCCAGTACACCTAAATAGACCTTACCGGGAAGGCTGAGGAGTGTGATCCCACGATAGTTGGAACACACCCTCCGGTCCCCCTTCTTAAAGAGAGGAACCACCACCCCGGTCTGCCAATCCAGAGGTACCGCCCCCGATGTCCACACAATGTTGCAGAGTCTTGTCAACCAAGACAGCCCCACAGCATCCAGAGCCTTCAGGAACTCCAGGCGGATCTCATCCACCCCTGGGGCCTTGCCACCGAGGAGCTATTGAACTACCTCAGCAATCTCAGTTCCAGAAATAAGAGAGCCCACCACAGATTCGCCAGGCACTGCTTCCTCATAGGAAGACATGTTGGTAGGACTGAGGAGGACTTCAAAGTATTCCCTCCACCGATCCACAACATCCGCAGTCGAGGTCAGCAGAACACCATCCCAACCATACACAGTGTTGACATTGCACTGCTTCCCTTTCCTGAGGCGGCGGATGGTGGTCCAGAATCGCTTTGAAACCGTCTGGAAATTGTTTTCCATGTCTTCCCCGAACTTCTCCCATGTCCGAGTTTTTGCCTCCGCGACCATTGTGAAGTGTGAAGTGAATTATATTTATATAGCGCTTTTCTCAAATGACTCAAAGCGCTTTACATAGTGACACCCAATATCTAAGTTACATTTAAACCAGTGTGGGTGGCACTGGGAGCAGGTGGGTAAAGTGTCTTGCCCAAGGACACAATGGCAGTAACTAGGATGGCACAAGCGGGAATCGAACCTGCAACCCTCAAGTTGCTGGCATGGCCACTCTACCAACCGAGCTATGTGCGCCCATTGAAGCCGCACACCGCCTCCGGAGTCCTATGAGCCAAAAGAACCCGATAGGACTCTTTCTTCAGCTTGACAGCATCCCTCACCGCTGGTGGACCAGCGGGTTCTAGGATTACCGCCACGACAGGCACCAACCACCTTGCAGCCACAGCTCCAATCAGCCGCCTCGACAATAGAGGTGCGGAACATGGTCCACTCGGAACACACATGTTCAAAGTTCTTCCAGGGGCAAGAATTGAAACTCTCTCTGACAGGAGACTCTGCTAGGCGTTCCCAGCAAACCCTCACAATGCGTTTGGGCCTGCCAGGTCTGTCCGGCATCCTCCCCCACCATCGCAGCAAGTTCACCACCAGGTGGTCATCGGTAGAAAAGCTCCGTCCCTATCTTCACCTGAGTGTCCAAAACAGGAGATCGCAAATTCGATGACACAACTACAAAGTCGATCATGGAATTGCGGCCTACGGTGTCCTTTGTGCCAAGTGCACATATGGACACCCTTATGTTTGAACATGGTGTTCGTTATGGACAATCTGTGACGAGCACAAAAGTCCAATAACAAAACAACACTCGGGTTCAGATCCGGGTGGCCATTCTTCCAAATCACGCCTCTCCAGGTTTCACTGTTGTTGCCAATATGAGCGTTAAAGTCCCCCAGTAGAACGAGGGAAAAACCCAGGGGAGCACTCTCAAGTACTCCCTCGAGTAAATCCAAAATGTGACTCTAAATGTTATATTTAAATGTTAAATCTAAATCTTGTATTTAAATGTTA
The DNA here is from genome assembly GCF_033978795.1 of Nerophis ophidion. Taxonomy (NCBI): domain Eukaryota; kingdom Metazoa; phylum Chordata; class Actinopteri; order Syngnathiformes; family Syngnathidae; genus Nerophis; species Nerophis ophidion. Next base: position 40,744,440 of record NC_084619.1, read on the forward strand.
AATGTAAACCAAAATGCTGGATCTAAATCCAAAACTAAATTTTAATGTACATTTTAGATCTAAATCTAAATGTCAGAGCTATATATCTGCAGAGTTTAAAGTTAAATATTTATAGAAATGCCAATTTCCCACCAACCCGAGGCCTTTCAACGGCAGAGCCATGCAAGACACTCTTACATCTTTCTTACTACAGAAAATACAAACATGACAAAAGATTAATGACAAATTAATGCCAAGGAAGTTGCATATTGCTTGGTTTTACATGACGTCACATCTGGCTCATTAAATTTGCGTGGTGGTCAAACAGTGTCTGTTCTCAATGGGTACTAGGGACCATTTAGCCTTTTCTGCAGAAAAGTGCCCTATGCTTGCCTTGTTTATGGCTGTGCGAACCAATTAAATCGCAAAAAGGATAATTGTTTCTTCGGAGTTTGTTGAGAGGTAATCAAGGGCGGAAGAGTAAGAGATTTTACAAAAGTTGACAAGAAAAGTGGCACGCACTCTCAAAGGGAGCAGAGTCAAAGAATGCACAAGTTTGCAATGACCACTTTGTTAAAGGTTCGTTTGATTTATTTTTAACATATTTTACAAATTGTGTATTTCCCATTGAAGTATTATCTTGATATTGTTTGTTTTTTAATTTTTAACAAAGAGTAAAACCGAAAGCCAGGGTCAATGATACTTTGTCAAGTAAGGTACATCTACGTTCATCTATCCATCCATTTTCTACCGCTTGTCCCTTTTTTGGGGTGTTGCGGGGGGTGTATGAGCCTATCTCAGCTGCCTCCCCTCTAATTGTTTATTTTGTACACTAATGAGTACAGAGTACAGAGTAGATATGACAATAGGACAAAAATCGAATAAGGTGATGATTCAGTAATTGTTAGTTTGTTAAATGGATTTGCAGTCATGGGTGTCAGCTGTCAGGTGCTCGTCTTCGTAGTTTGTTTACAAGGGCACATCCTCCCAAGACGCAAAATTGAATCATGCAACCTTCCCCGAACAAAAATGTTTCATGTTTATCCGGGAGAGTCTTGATTCCAATTTCCTTGACCCAGTCACACAAAAACTTTGTAGTTGTGCTTGCTTTTCTGAGTTTTCCTCTGTTTTGTCGTGCAAAATGACGTCTGGAGCACACGATAGTTTGATATGTCTGGGAACTCTACCGACGGTTAAATGATATTTCTTGTTGATTAGGATTAGGATTTATTCAACTTTTGCTCCTATCTGCTTTTTGCCGGAAGATCTAGGCCCCTCGCGTACTCAGAGAATTGCATGCTGTTGCAGCACATCAGCCGTCTTGGTTTGGTTGACAACCACTATTTTTCACTTACGAAAAGAAGTCACAAGACGGGATAAAAACAATTGTTAAAAGTGGTAGCTCTAAACATGTGAGTGTGCATGGTGTGTTGCATAAAAACATAGTTGAAAACAAGATGCTCACACAGCTGAACGCTTTAAATCTGTTTTTAAGAATATGTCTTAATTGTTTGCTAAAAGGTGAAAACTAGATCATAGCGAGTATGCATTAGAGTTGTCAAATGGTCAGAGATTATTTGTCACTTTTTCTGTTTTTTTATTTCTGTTCCTCGCAGCAAGGCAAGGCAGACCGCACCGACAGTTTTAAGCGTGTTTTAGATCGCTGAGAAGTTTGATGGAAATAGGATACCAGACGTTTTTGTTATTCTTCTAGCCGATATTGTATTTTTTTCCGATTTCCATATAAGTGAAGTGAAGTGCCATCCATCCATTTTCTACCGCTTATTCCCTTTTTGGGGTCGCGGGGGGCGCTGGCGCCTATCTCAGCTACAATCGGGCGGAAGGCCGGGTACACCCTGGACAAGTCGCCACCTCATAGCAGGGCCAACACAGATAGACAGACAACATTCACACTCACATTCACACACTAGGGCCAATTTAGTGTTGCCAATCAACCTATCCCCAGGTGCATGTCTTTGGAAGTGGGAGGAAGCCGGAGTACCCGGAGGGAACCCATGCATTCACGGGGAGAACATGCAAACTCCACACAGAAAGATCCCGAGCCTGGATTTGAACCCAGGACTGCAGGAGCTTCGTATTGTGAGGCAGACGCACTAACCCCTCTGCCACCGTGAAGCCTGAAGTGAAGTGAATTATATTTATATAGCGCTTTTCTTAAGTGACTCAAAGGGCTTTACATAGTCACACCCAATATCTAAGTTACATTTAAACCAGTGTGGGTGGCACTGGGAGCAGGTGGGTAAAGTGTCTTGCCCAAGGACACAACGGCAATAACTAGGATGGTACAAGCGTGAATCGAACCTGCAACCCTCAAGTTGCTGGCACGGCCACTCTACCAACCGAGCTATAAAACCACTCACCCGGCCGCTCTACAGCACACCCCGGTCAGCGTGCTTCTTAGAGCTAACCACGCTGGCAGGCCAAGTAGAGCCTGAAAGTGCAGCCTCCACTGTCTTGTTAACCCTTTCTGGTAATGTTTTGCAGCTAGCTAAGCTATGCTATGCTAGGTTAGGTAGCCTCCATGTGCAATGAAAAATCAAAGAGTGAATGCTTTGAATGATTCACAAAGTTTTGGTGCAGTTAGGAAAGCAACATAGCATAGGTTATTTGGTGAGGCAGTAAAAAGGATAACAAGTATAGTCAGTAGATGGGAAAATGCAGGAGATATCCTCGTGGCAAAACGGGTGCTCAAACACACGTCCTGTTTTATGAAAATGTTGTTGTTGACCAGTAGATATTATGTCTCATGATTGAAATTGGCATCCTATAAACATTCATATTTACTAGTGTGTGAATGTGAGTGTGAATGTTGTCTGTCTATCTGTGTTGGCCCTGCGATGAGGTGGCGACTTGTCCAGGGTGTACCCCGCCTACCGCCCGATTGTAGCTGAGATAGGCGCCAGCACCCCCCGCGACCCCAAAAAAGGGAATAAGCGGTAGAAAATGGATGGATTTACACTTGGCGAGAGAGTTAGATTCAGATTTAAGATTTAGATTTACCGTTTACATTTAAATTTACCATTTGGATTCAGATTTAAGTTATAACATTTAGATTTACAATTCCTGTTTAGATTTAACATTTAGGTTTATATTTAACATTTGTATTTACATTCTACATTTGGATGTGAATTTAACATTTACGTTTGGATGTAACGTTTAGATTTGACATTTAGAGTCAATATTAAATTAAACTTAAATGTGATGAAAATTAGTAATGTGAGAAAAGTGTGTTAAATGTGAGAAAAGTGAAGTAAATGTGGTCAAGATCTTGTGATGGAAAACATTTATGTTCATTTATATCTGCCATTACAAACTGCAAAATGACTGTGTGGAAAGCACACCTTCACTCATTCCGAAAGTATCACTTCCCAATTATGGTTAACAGTCTAACGGTCATAACTTTCCATCCACATTGTTGTGTCATGTGTCTTCTCCCCCTCCCGTCTGGTGTTTAGTGTACAAAAGAACAATGCACTCCTCCCTCTGCGCGCTCTCCTATTCATGGTAAATGGTAAACGGATTATACTTGTATGGCGCTTTTCTACCTTCGAGGTACTCAAAGTGCTTTGACACACTGATGGCGGGACCCTAACCAAGACCCATCAGGAGCAAGGATGAAGTGTCTTGCTCAAGGACACAACGGACGTAACTAGCATGGCCGAAGCTGCAGATCGAACCAGCTGGCATGGCCGCTCTACCAACCGAGCCTCTTGTGCCTGTTGAACTTATTGTAGAATAACCAAAGCCAACTTCCAAAATGTTTGATTGTTTGTTTAGTGCAGTGGTTATCAACCTTTTTTCAGTGATGTACCCCCTGTGAACATTTTTTTTTATTCAAGTACCCCCTAATCGGAGCAAAGCATTTTTGGTTGAAAAAAAGAGATAAAGAAGTAAAATACAACACTATGACATCAGTTTCTGATTTATTAAATTGTATAACAGTGCAAAATATTGCTCATTTCTAGTGGTCTTTCTTGAACTATTTGGAAAAAAAGATATACAAATAACAAAAAACTTCTTGAAAAATAAACAAGTGATTCAATTATAAATAAAGATTTCTACACATAGAAGTAATCATCAACTTAAAGTGCCCTCTTTGGGGATTGTAATAGAGATCCTTCTGGATTCATGAACTTAATTCTAAACATTTCTTCACAAAAAAAGGAAATCTTTAACATAAATATTTATAGAACATGTCCGCAAAAAATCTAGCTGTCAACACTGAATATTGCATTGTTGCATTTCTTTTCACAGTTTATTTTGTTGAAGTATTATTCAATAAATATATTTATAAAGGATGTTTGAATTGTTGCTTTTTTTAGAATATTTTTTAAAAATCTCACGTACCCCTTGGCACACCTTCAAGTACCCTCAGGGGTACACGTACCGCCATTTGAGAACCACTGGTTTAGTGGGTAAATGTGAATTCAGGATTTAGTATATCAGTTGAGTAAACAGTTCCCCACAATGATATACAGCTATAATAGCAAGCACATGTAATAGCGCTGTTTTGCCACAAGGAGGTGGGTCCGGCCAAATGGGCAGTATTGCTGTGGGGTGCACAGAGGAAGATTACGATTACGAGACACATTTAGACCAACGCCGTGTGACGAAAATATTAATGTGCTATTTCTGTTGTTACAGGTAAGCTGTAAATGGCTTTGTATGATACACACTTAGCAAGAGTAATGTGATGGTATGAAAGTGGGCCGTTTATGTTTAAGAAGTAAGAGTATGATGCGATACTGACCGGATATTTCTACTTGTTAAATAATTCAATGCCTGAATGTGGAGATACTGTGCTACATAATGTGATTTATTTTGAGTTGCTGATGTGATTACTCTGGTCAGTGGCATTGTGGTTCTAGTGTCTACCTTGAGATCGGTAGGTTGGGAGTTCAATCCCCGGCCAAGTCATACCAAAGACTATAAAAATTGGACCCAGTACCTCCCTGCTTGGCACCAAGCATCAAGGGTTGGAATTGGTGTTCAAATCACCAAAATGATTCCCAAGCGTGGCCACAACTGCTGCTCACTGCTCCCCTAAATCTCCCAAGAGGAGGAACAAGGGGGTGTGTCAAATGCAGAGGGTAATTTCACCACACATAGTGTGTGTGTAACAATCAGTGGTACTTTAACTTTAGAGTGACCATGCAGGTCAATGTTAGGATATTGTATTGTGTGTATTGTTGCCGAGTCAAAACAGAGAAAGACTACGATCTCCAAAGTTCATTGAGACTCATTTGGACCAACATGGTGTGACGAAAATATTAATGTGCTATTTCTGTTGTTACAGGAATGTGAAATAGAGAGACATAACTCAGTACACAGTGACTCCTGTTCATGTGGGCAACATAAGTAGTTAGGAGGTTTAGTGGTAAGAAAGTACAAATAATGGGGCATTCATGGCTTCATTGACTTTAGCGCTTTTAGTTTAGAATTGTTTGTTTACAAAAAAATAAATAGCAGAAATGCAATTGGCTGTGACCCTGAACATGATACGCAGTAGAAAATGAATAATGAAAAGAAATACTAACACTAGCCACAACATTTGTGTTCAAAATCAATCCAATACAAAGGGCTCGTGAATCTGTTTATGTAGTTGTATTTCACTCTCTCACTCTTGGAGAAAACAAACACAGACATATCCAAGCACAGAATTGAAGCTTCAATTTATTGATTGTGAGGCACACATACCAACTAACCACTTGTCCATTGTGCAGCCTACAATAAATATATTAGTGTCTGTAATATATATCTTAATAAACCAACATAGGGAAATTGGTTTTATTTAAAAAAAAAAAAAAAAATGTTATCTTAACTTTTGTGTTTAAAGGTGGCACAGCAAATACTCTAACTGTTAGTGTTATTTCCAATTTACATCATTCAATATACCATCCATTTCCTACCGCTTATTCCCTTTTGGGGTCGCGGGGGGCGCTGCCGCCTATTTCAGCTACAATAAGGAACATGTTGAGTGCCAAAAACAATTGGCTGTGGGCCCAAAATGCCCCACTTTTGACACTCCTCATTTAGACTTATTAAAAAACACAACATAGTGTTTTTTTTTGTGTAAATGGATGAATGGATGCATTACTAAAATGTTCGTTAATTGAAACTGTGTTCAAACTGCAGTATTAGAAGTTGTAAAGTTATCATTATCCTACCAATGAAGATGTTTAAGATATTCTACAATGCCTAGCATCAGGGGTAGCGTCAAGAACAGCTGGCTAACATTAGCATTAGCTCAGTGTTTTTCTGTGGTTTACACAAAACTTTTTTGTTTAAAAGCATATCACCTGACACATAGAAGGTATTTGGAAACTTTTTGGTTGTTCATTTTAGACTAAGATATGCATTACGTAGTTTTTCTTTTTCTTTTTGTAATTTGAGTTGGCCGTTTCAAATCCCAGATCCGGGCAGCGAGCTACCTTGAAAAGAATGCAACACAGTTAGCGAGCGTGCTGGCACAGCTCCATGGAAGTGAGTGAAAAGTTCCGTCTCGGAATGCGTGGGCGAAAGTCTGAGAGGAAGTACCGTATTTTTCGGACTATAAGTCGCAGTTTTTTTATATAGTTTGGCCAGGGGTGCGACTTATACTTAGGAGCGACTTATGTGTGAAATTATTAACACATCATCATAAAATGTTAAATAATATTATTTAGCTCATTCACGTAAGAGACTAGATGTATAAGATTTCATAGGATTTAGTAATTAGGAGTGACGGATTGTTTGGTAAACATATAGCATGTTCTATATGTTATAGTTATTTGAATGACTCTTACCATAATATGTTAAGTTAACATACCAGGCACCTTCTCAGTTGGTTATTTATGCGTCATATAACGTACACTTATTCAGCCTGTTGTTCACTATTCTTTATTTATTTTGAATTCCCTTTCAAATGTTTATTCTTGGTGTTGGGTTTTATCAAATAAATGTACCCAAAAAAATGCGACTTATACTCCAGTGCGACTTACATGTTTTTTCCCTTCTTTATTATGCGTTTTCGACAGATGCGACTTATACTCCGGAGCGACTTATACTCCGAAAAAAACGGTACTTGATTTTCCCCAGATATACATTCATTTTCCTCATGACGACAACATTTCAGTCACATTAAGTTAATGTCCTTGACTTTCTGCATTTAATAGTATAATTTTGATTGGCCACATCTTGGGATTCCGTCCGCGGTAATGTTGACGTGGAAATCACAGGGCCTTAATACTGTACAATATCAAGGGGTAGTTTTGAATTACCGTATTTTCTGGACTATAAGGCGCAAAAAAATGTTTTTCTTCAAAACAGATCGACAGATCGCCTTAGAACCCAGTACGGAATAATTTGGGTTATGCTTACCGACCTCGAAGCTATTTTATTTGGTACGTGGTGTAATGATAAGTTTGAGCAGTAGATTGCAGTCAAACATAAGAGATACATGTAGACTGCACTGTGATGGCAATATGACTCAAGTAAATAACACCAACATTTTATATGTTCTATTGAAAATATAGAACATTACACACAGCGCTCAGAAATCTATCAAAATGTTGGAGTACGTTTTTGGTAAGTTATGAAGCCCTCCACTTGATGTATTGTCAGCGCATTAAACATATGAGTATAATGATGGTGTTTGTATAAGGTAAGACATATGATATGGCGTTTTGTTTCGCAATATTATGTAAAAGCAACATTTCTTACCTTATGGTACCTGCTGATCTGTATTTGGGATCTCCATAAATCCTGAACAATTGAACACGTCCGCCTTTGTAGTCCGTGGCGAAGCACCATTCTTCTTTTCTCTAACTTCTTGTTATGGGACATTCATCCTCCGCTGTTGCCTTTTGTAATATAAAATAGTGTAAAGTTCTTACTTATATCTGTCAGTAAACTCGCAATGAAAACACTAAAAATTAACCGGTCTAGTGAGTTTACATTATTCACCCAAAAAACTACTTATTAGAGAGTTTTGGAAGGACGTTTTTCAGCCTTGTTGTTGTTTCTGGATGAGAAAATGCTGCTCTGTTATTGATTCAAGTAAAGTCTCAATGTCAATAAAACAGTTAGCGCCATCTTTTGACAATTCTTCCACTTGCACGCTACACCGCTACAACAAAGATGGCGGCGGGAAGACGCTGCCCAAGGTGAGCCACGTAAATAAGACCACCCACAAAAGGGTACATCCGGAAGTGACTGTCAAAAAGCGGCTTGAAGATGATCTGTAAAACATAATCTATGCAACATTTTGACCAAAGAACCACCATTACATGTTATGTAGACCAGTGGTCCCCAATTGGTACCGAGCCACACAATAAATTAAAAAAATAAAATAAAAAATTTTAGTCGGCCACTGGAATATTCTCTCTTCTCTTCTCGGACTCCCTAGTCGTCATTTGGGATGTGCGTGTCCGGTGTGATATCCTTTCCTGGTTCGATGATCACCTTGCTCTGATTGGCCTGTTCGTAAAGTTTTGCCCTCATCTTAACCATATGTGACTTTTCATCGTAAACCAACCTATATGGATTTTTATACGTAATCCAACCAATCAGCGATTTGTCCCGCATATCCACTGCCTGTGGAGTTGCAATAGTCCATTTCTCTCTTTTCTTTTCTCCCTCTTTCTTTTGTAGCTGGCAGCTACAAAAGAACACGGTTCTAAAAATAGCTAAGCCAGGGAAATCGCTACTCGTTTAAAAGTATCAAAAAAATGTAGTCACTTCACTACATGTAACGAGATATTGCCCAACACCGCCTGCAGGTTACTACGGTAACCATATGTAGCTCTGCTCCATGCAGACGAGGCACGGGGCAGAGTGGGTAGGTCTTGTTTACACACCAACAAGCCTGAGACGCAACTGTCTGAAAATGGCAGATTTCCACAATAAAGTTCTGCAGAAAAGTGATATTTCGAATGGGAATGTTTTTTTACCCGTTGCATTTATATTTTGCTGTGTTTGTAGCATCTTTGTTCGATTATCAAACATGTCGATCAAAGGTGGTCATAGAGGAGAAACGTTCATAAGTTTTCCATATTCAGTGTTTTGTTTATAGTTAATATTGTAAATTCCACATTCTATATATTCATACACATCGAGTGTCTTATTCAGCAAAAAACTAAAACTGAATTCCGTTTGAGATGGTCTGTTAAAACATTTTTAGTATCAGTCATCATTGTAAGTGTTTTTACTAGTGTTGTAACTATACCAATATTTTGGTACCGGTACCAAAATTATTTTGATACTTTTCGGTACTATTCTAAAAAAAAGGGACCTTGAATTTTTGGTTTTATTTTAACAAAAAATCTTAGGGTACATTAAACATATGTTTATTATTGCAGTTGAGTCCTTAAATAAAATAGTGAACATACGACACAACTTGTCTTTTGGGAGTAAGTAAACAATAAAGGCTCCGAATTAGTTTGCAGACATAGTGTCATTTATCATTCTATTGTTTTGTTAACAGTTTTAAGGACAAGTGGTATACACTTAATTATTAATCTACTTGTTCATTTACTGTTAATATCTGCTTACTTTCTCTTTTAATATGTTCTGTCTACAATTGTTAAAATGTAATAATCACTTATTCTTCTGTTTGTTTGATAATTTACATTAGTTTTGGGTAATACCACAAATTTGGGTATCAGGCCGATACCAAGTAGTTACAGGATCATACATTGGTCCTCATTTGTCCAGGGACATATTTCCTGAGTTTATAAACATAATACATAAAAAAAAAAACGAAAGAAAATGTTGCGATGCCAAAAAATAGACGTAATCATTGTTGCGATCCGCTGCATGGATCGTTTGTCGTTTGGATTTTTGAGTTTGTGTTACACACTGTTTGTGTTCACATGTGACGACTCGGTTCTGTATTTAGACTCGCTAGCTTCCACTCTTAGCCTCTTTGTTTCTATGTGTGTACTCGCTAATGCTTCCGCGCTTAGCCGCCTTTTGTTCCCCTAGCTCTTATGCTAGTTAGCTCTTTGTTTTGCCTTTGTACCCAGTGTTTTTGTTATTAGTCTGTGTGGCAGGGGGCGTAGTCAGCGCGTTCCCTGCGGACGGGGTTTGTGCAGAAATCGGTCATGAAGCAGCTGACAGCAGCGCGGAGACCGTGATCGGGGGGACGGACGACACTGAGGGGAGCGTGCTGAAAAGCCAGAACCCAGAAGGACTCGAAAAGGGACTTGCAAGAGGGGCTGCAAAGCCTAATTGATTGTTGTGTAAATATTAAAAGTTGTAAAGACCCCTGAGTGAAGTGTGCGGAACTCACTGATCCAGAAGACGCAGGTACGAGACTTGCTACAGTGGCACCCAACGTCAAAGAAACAAGGAAAAGATGTCGACACCAACCCCCCTGGAGGCGTTAGGTCTTCCTGTCAGAGGTCTCTGCGGCGAGCCGGCAGCAGACCAGGGTGCTGCAAGTGTTGATGGGCCGGGCGGACGCAGTAGGAGGCTCGACATCCATGAAGCGGATGGTGGAAGGGGAAGACCCGCAAACATTCCTGGAGGTGTTCGAGACGACGGCGGCAGTGTGCAAATGGCCGGAGGAAGAATGGGGAGCGAGGCTGCTGCCGCTTCTGGCGGGGGAGGCGCAGCGGGCGGCGTTGAGTCTCCCAGCGTCGGCCCGCACGCAATACACCAATCAGCGGCACGCCGTCCTCGACCGGGTAGGCAGCATCCCCGAGGATCATCGCCGGCAATTCCGGGCCATGAAGCTGGCGTCGGAGGGCCGGCCCTTCATCTTCTCTCACCGGCTGAGGGATGCCGCAACCAGATGGGTCCAGCCCAACGGCCAAGACCCCAAGATGCTAGAAGCAGTGGTACTGGAGCAGTTCCTGGACAGCATCCCAGCGAGAACATCCGCGTGGGTCAGGTACCACAGTCCGCCGGATGTCCAAACAGCGGTGAGGCTGGCGGAGGAGCACCTGGCGGTGCACCGGGAGGCAACGCCGACGACCGCCAGGAAAACCCACCCGACACATCGACAACAACTCGCCCCACGGTGGGGGGGAGCAAGTCAGGAGAGACGGGGAGGGCCCTGGCCGGACTACAGGGGGCCAGCGAGCGGGGTCCCGGCGCTGCTGAAGGGGGGCTTCCCTCGCGGAGTGCACCTCAAACGCCAGGGCCGGTGTGCTGGGGGTGCGGACAGCCGGGGCACCTGTGCCGTGATGGAGGTGGGGCAGGTGTTGCGGGTTGTCGGACCTCCAGCACCCGCCCCCGATATGGGAGAGACGTACTGCGTACCGGTAAGGATACAGGGGAGTACATACCGGGCGATGGTGGATTCGGGTTGCAGGCAGTCCATGATCCACCCAAACCTGGTTCGACCCGGGGCTTTAGGGCAGGCAACACGGATAAAAATACGGTGTGTGCATGGGGATATACACGAGTATCCGATGGTGCCAGTGGAAATTTTTATCAAACCCAAAAGCATAGAGATAAGGTTGCCGTAAGCGCGCAACTTACGCACCCTATAATTTTAGGAACGAATTGGCCGGGATTTAATCATTTAGTGACACGATGTGGAGGGGTGCGTTCACGGACAGTAGGCAAGGGGAGTATCCGCGCCGTTTTCAGCGGCGACGCAGTTTCATCCGGGAATGCCGAGCGGGAACCGGTGAGGGCTTCGCGGGAGGCCCCCCCGATGGCAACCCACGGAGGATTTTCCCCTCGAGCAGGCCCGTGATGAAACCTTGCGCGAGGCCTGGGATCAGTTCGATTTTGTGGACGGTCAGCTGGTGCGCCCAGGGAAAGCGCGGGTATCCCCCCATTTTTCCATTATTAGAGACAGACTGTATCGAGTGGGCCGTGACACGCAAACCGGGGAAGAATACACCCAATTGTTGGTGCCGAAATGCCGCCGGGAAATGGTTTTCCAGGCGGAACACTTCAATCCCATGGCTGGCCATTTAGGATATGATGAAACACTTAATCGGGTCATGGTCCGATTCTATTGGCCGGGCCTCCGGGCAGACATCCGCCGATGGTGCGCGGCCTGCCCGGACTGCCAGCGGGTGAACCCCGCGGCCATTCCAAAGGCGCCTTTACGCCCATTACCACTCATGGAGGTCCCGTTCGAAAGAATTGGGATGGACCTCATCGGACCATTTAACCCGAGTACACGGGGATACCGTTTTGTGTTAGTTCTGGTGGATTACGAAACACGGTATTCTGAAGCAGTGCCGCTGCGCTCCATCTCTGCCAAGAGTGTGGCGCAAGCACTCTTCACGGTCATTTCCTGCGTCGGAATCCCGAAAGAGATTTTGACGGACCAAGGCACGTCCTTTATGTCACGCACGATAAAGGAACTTTACGGGTTACTGGGGATTAAGTCCATCCGCACCAGCGTATACCATCCACAAACGGACGGGCTGGTGGAGAGATTTAATAAAACGCTTAAATCTATGATCCGTAAATTTATGCACGAGGACAAACAAAATTGGGATAAATGGTTGGACCCACTAATGTTTGCGATGCGGGAAGTACCTCAGGCCTCCCTCGGTTTTGCACCGTTCGAGTTGCTGTACGGCCGAAGGCCGCGCGGAGTATTGAACGTCATTAAGGAAAGCTGGGAGGACGGTCCAAGCTCCAGCAAAAATGAGATTCAATACGTCTTGGACATGCGGGCAAAACTCCACAAGGTGGGGCACTTGTCACGTGAGAATTTGCGCCTTGCCCGAGAGCGTCAACAGCGCACGTATAATAAGCGGGCCCAACTGCGTAAATTTTCACCGGGAGAAAAAGTGCTTGTGTTGCTTCCAACGTCAAGCTCCAAATTACTTGCAAAGTGGCAAGGACCCTTTGAGGTCACACGGCAAGTGGGGGATGTCGATTATGAAGTCCGGCGCTCGGACCGACGCGGAGACACCCAAATATACCATTTGAACCTGCTGAAGGCATGGAAAGAGGCCGAGCCTGTCGCCATGGTAACAGTAGAGGGGTGGGGGAGGAGGAGGAGTTGGGGCCATAGAGCCCGCGCTCTCGCCCAACCCCTCAGCTTCTCTGTGATGACCAGCTCACATTGGCGCAGAGAGCGGAGGTGGCTGAATTACAGCGGCGCTACGGCGTGGCGCAGTGGGGAGAGTGGCCGTGCGCAACCCGAGCGTCCCTGGTTCAATTCCCACCTAGTACCAACCTCGTCACATCCGTTGTGTCCTGAGCAAGACACTTCACCCTTGCTCCTGATGGGTGCTGGTTAGCGCCTTGCATGGCAGCTCCCTCCATCAGTGTGTGAATGGGTAAATGTGGAAGTAGTGTCAAAGCGCTTTGAGTACCTTGAAGGTAGAAAAGCGCTATACAAGTACAACCCATTTATCATTTATGTGTTCTCCTCTCGGCCCGGGCGCACGGATCTTGTCCGACATCACATAGAGACCAGCCCGGGGGTTACGGTGCGGTCTCGGCCATATCGGCTGCCCGAACACAAACGTAAAGTGGTTCGGGAAGAATTAAAAACTATGCTTGAGTTGGGGGTGATAGAAGAATCCCACAGCGCATGGTGCAGTCCCATTGTCTTAGTGGGGAAGAAGGATGGAACTGTGCGGTTCTGTGTGGATTACCGCAGGGTGAATGACATTTCACGTTTTGACGCGTACCCAATGCCTCGGGTCGACGAGCTCCTAGATCGGCTGGGCACGGCTCGTTTTTTTAGGACACTAGATTTGACGAAGGGCTACTGGCAGATTCCCTTGTCTCCAGAGTCCCGAGAAAAGACGGCCTTTGCCACTCTGGATGGTTTGTACCAATTTGTGACACTTCCGTTTGGCTTGTTCGGTGCGCCGGCCACGTTCCAGCGTCTCATGGACCGGGTGCTGCGACCCCATGCGGCATACGCGGCTGCCTACCTGGATGACGTAATCATACAGAGTAGCAGCTGGGAACAGCACATGCGGCGGGTGGGGGCGGTGCTCGAGTCGGTGCTGTTGGCCAGAGGGAGGTGCAGTATCTGGGGTACCACTTGGGGGGGGGGGGGCAGGTGCGGCCCCAAGTGGACAAAACGGCGGCTATTGCGGCCTGTTCACCTCCCAAGACAAAAAAGGAGGTGAGGCAGTTTTTGGGGTTGGCAGGCTATTACCGCCGGTTCATTCCCCAATTTGCGGACTGGACCACCCCACTGACTGGCCTCACCCGAAAGGGTGCTCCAAAACTGGTCCAGTGGACGGAGCAGTGCCAGCGGGCGTTTGAGAAGGTAAAAACAGCACTCTGTGAGGAACCGGTACTGCACATGCCAAAATTTGACATCCCTTTTTGTCTGCAGGCGGACGCGTCGAGGCGGGGACTGGGGGCGGTGCTGTCCCAGCGGGTGGAGGGCGTCGACCTCCCCGTACTCTACATCAGCCGAAAGCTGTCGGACCGGGAGGCGAGGTACAGCACAGTGGAGAGGGAGTGCCTCGCCATCCGGTGGGCGGTGGGAGCCCTCCGCTACTACCTGCTGGGGCGCGCCTTCAGTCTCTACTCAGACCACAAACCGCTACAATGGCTCCACCGCATGAAGGACGTCAATGCGCGGATCACCCGGTGGTACCTGGCTTTACAACTCTACAATTTCCGGGTGGTCCACAGGCCGGGCGCGCAGATGGCCGTGGCCGACTTCCTCTCTCGCCCAGGGGAGGGGGGAGGGAGTGGATGCGGCCGGACGGGTGCCCGGCCTGAGTCCGGCGGTGGAGGCAGGGGGCGTGGTCAGCGCGTTCCCTGCGGACGGGGTGTGTGCAGAAATCGGTCATGAAGCAGCTGACAGCAGCGCGGGAGACCGTGATCGGGGGGACGGACGACACTGAGGGGAGCGTGCTGAAAAGCCAGAAACCAGAAGGACTCGAAAAGGGACTTGCAAGAGGGGCTGCAAAGCCTAATTGATTGTTGTGTAAATATTAAACGTTGTAAAGACCACTGAGTGAAGTGTGCGGAAGTCACTGATCCAGAAGACACAGGTACGAGACTTGCTACAGTCTGTTTTTAGTTTTAATAAATCTTTAAATTCTTACCAGTACGCTGTGTCCAAGCCTGAACTGCATCCAGGAAGAGCACCACTTGCATCACGATGCCACCGAGACGTTACAAATCATAGTACTATCGACTAGATACGTGCCTGTTCTTGATGTCATTACATTGGATGGTAGGTGTAGATCCAACCATGGCGTATGTTTACATGTTGATGCCGGTGAGCTACAGTGTGTAGTGAAACATGTTTAGCTATCCCTCGTCCTGCAGGGATGATACTTTTGAAAAATGTACTTTGTCGCCATTGAGGCAAGGATTAGTGATTTCAAAGTAGCTAAACACTGCCGACGGCGAATGGACATTAGCTGGTAGCTAGCTAGCCATGTCTTAAAGCACCTCTTACTGAGGGCGTTTCAGTGTTATAACTTCACCTTTATCGTCAGTTTTTAAGCCAAAATGCGTCATAATGACATAGACGCGGGCGCCTAGGGGTGCGGGACCGGTACGTTTTAGAGACTGTATCTTACCGAAAATGATTCATTAGTATCGCAGTACTATACCAATACCGGTATACCGTACAACCCTAGTTTGTACAATCCTGTGATCAGCTTTTATCCTTTTTGCAGCTATATATATCAGCAGGATATTTCTGTGCAAAATAGGAGTGAGTGACTGACTATTTAAGAATATTCAACGGTCTTATTATTTTATTTTTAAAATGAAACCGAGTTTCTGTGTCAGTTTTTTGACACAGTATTTTAGCTTTAAAAAAAGTGTGTTCTTTGTTCCCATTTAAAAAAAAATCTTTAATCATTTGTAAGTTGTTCAGCATTAGTGAACAGTTCCTAAAATATTGTAGAAAAGGGTAAAAGTTAAACACACAATACAAACAATATAATTAATAGAATGCTAAAAAAAAAGTGTAACGGACCACCTCAAAAAACTGATTAGAATTGTTCAGCCTTTTTAATGAACAAAATAATGCACATGAAAATAAATCATGTGGGATTTGATTTTTAACTATGAACGATAGAACAGTCAATATTAAGAAAATATGGACGTCTCTCTTCTTTACTTACCAGACAACCGTCTCGAGATCAGTCTTTTACAGTAAAGCAAAATGCAACAAACACGGCGAAACATGAATGCAAAAGACAAAAAACTGTCATGCTTGGTGAAACTTTCTGAGGCTAGTTTCCAAGACGCAAAACACAGGCAGGAGTAATAACAAAAAGGGTCTATATTGCTCAAGACAGGGTTAACATGCAACACTTATGTGGATAACAAAAAACTACAGTGCATATAAAAAGGAAAAACGAAAGATTGCACCATGAAAAACTCTGCAACAGGTAAAATACGATATCAAGAATAGAGTGGCTACCTGAGCAGGAAGGCCAAAGGTGGTGCAGGAGCTGGAACTGAGGAGAAAAATCCAGAACATGAAACAAAGGTCCTATGTTATGAGGAGTAAATCAGCCAGTGCCTTCCTGTTCATACAGGTGTGGTTAAATTACTCACACCTGCAGCAATAATGGGGAGTGGTTAAGTCGGTAACAGAAAACAAAGTGACGGTAACAAAAACAATTACAAAACACAAAGGAAATAACAATTAACTGCTCCGAACACTGAACACCAAAATGGTCTTACCACTAAAACAAAAGGTGACAAACAAGTGGATGGAAATTGGTGTCACAATAGCTTGTGACAAAAACACCCACAGATCCGTATAATAATAATAATCCATATGATGTCACTTTTCTGCAGACCAGAACTTTGTTGTAGAAATCTGCTTCTGTGTAAAAAATACAAATAAAATAATACTCCCACTACTTAGAGCTGATGTGACGTAGATTACTCTAATAACCCATATATCACTCAAAAGCGCAGATTCCAACTATAGGAATCCTCTCCATAGTTCTTTCGATAATTTAAAAAATGCACTACACATGTCATTGGCGGCTCCAGTTTCAATGGTAATGGTTTAAGCAAATAAATTGTAAACGTCCGGCAGGCCCGGTTGAAAAGCTTAACGGGCCATAATTTGGCCATGTCTGGTTTTAAGTGTTCATAAAAAGGGATTCATGCACATACAGCAGATTACACGACATGGCCGCATTACCTTCCTTTTTACAGGACTCGTGTCACGTGACTTCAAACTTGACACCTCATTTGCTGGTTCTGAGACAGAATTGATTGCTTCAGTCTTAATTAATCGGAAGTGTTTCTTGTCTTGCGTTTTGAAGCAGCAATTTTTTCTGCACTTAATTTATAAACACACGCATTTTGCCAACACATGTTTTGAATGAAATTGTCAACATATTTTGATGTAAAACATTTATCATTGGTCCTCTGAGCGAGTGTGTTCTTCTTGAGCTCATGCCCAGCCTTTTTATTTTCTTTTACCTTCACATGAAATTCTAAAAATGTTTTCTGAAGTCAACAAACTACCCAGGTCTTGACCACACAAACAGGTTAGTTGTGAGAGCTCACTGTTTTTAGTAACACATTTTTAGTCCCAAATATTTTTTGGACGCATGCTTTTCGTCGTTTATGCTTATTGTATATACTGTATGGCTGCCGATTCATGAATTCTGGTCATTAATCACATTGTTCCTGACAGTTTCAGCCTTTTCCAAGACTGTCTCTTGACATACCCGCCAAAGACCTTTAAACACCTCCCTGCACATGTGTATACATAGGCTCACATTTGAGAAGGCCCAGTAAAAGGTGACCTCAAATCATTAAAAAAAAAACCTAGTGCTGGACTCATATTTTTTCCACATACAGTGTTAACTCTGCTTACGAGTGCCCCGGCTCCCAAGGTTTTTTAAATATGAGACGTCTCTCAGCAAAAATTAAGGTTACCAGCATCCGCACCGCTAGTTGGGGTAGTAAATGACTATGGTGAATTCGGAAAGTATTCACAGTGCTTCACTTTTTCCACATTTTGTTATGTTACAGCCTTACTCAAAAATGGAATACATGAATTTTGTCTTTAAAATTCTACACAAAATGACAATGTGAAGAAGTGTTTTTTTTTAGAGATGCAATAAATAGCTTTGTTTTTGCTATCTGAACGAAGCAATTGAGTGTGAAGGGCAGTGTGAGGATGATGATTTTGGAATGACAGGACCAGGTGTACTTGTAGCCTAGATAGATAGATAGATAGATAGATCGATCGATCGATAGATAGATAGATAGATAGATAGAGAGATAGATAGATAAATGATAAATGGGTTGTACTTGTATAGCGCTTTTCTACCTTCAAGGTACTCAAAGCGCTTTGACACTACTTCCACATTTTACCCATTCACACACACATTCACACACTGATGGAGGGAGCTGCCATGCAAGGCGCTAACCAGCACCCATCAGGAGCAAGGGTGAAGTGTCTTGCTCAGGACACAACGGACGTGACGAGGTTGGTACTAGGTGGGATTTGAACCAGGGACCCTCGGATTGCGCACGGCCACTCTCCCACTGCGCCACGCCGTCCCATAGATAGTACTTTATTGATTCCTTCAGGAGAGTTCTTTCAGGAAAATAAAAAAATTCCAGCAGCAGTGTACAGTTGAGATCAATTAAACTGTAAAAAGTAAATACCGTATTTTTCGGACTATAAGTCGCAGTTTTTTTCATAGTTTGGCCTGGGGTGTGACTTATGTGTGAAATTATCAAAACATTACCTTAAATTATCAAATAATATTATTTAGCTCTTTCATGTAAGAGACTAGACATATAAGATTTCATGGGATTTATCGAATAGGAGTGACAGATTGTTTGGTAAACGTATAGCATGTTCTATATGTTATAGTTATTAGAATGACTCTTACCATAATATGTTACGTTAACATACCAGGCACCTTCTCAGTTGGTTATTTATGCGTCATATAACGTACACTTATTCAGCCTGTTGTTCACTATTCTTCATTTATTTTAGATTACCTTTCAAATGTCTATTGTTGGTGTTGGGTTTAATCAAATACATTTCCCCCAAAAATGTGACTTATACTCCAGTGCGACTTATATATGTTATTTCCCTTCTTTATTATGCATTTTCAGCAATTGTGACTTATACTCCAGAGCGACATATACTCCGAAAAATACGGTAATGGGGTTATAATGGAAACAAAACAGAAAAATATTACAATAAGAATAAAAATAAAAAGCAACAATGAGAATACAAATATAACAGTAAAATAAGAATAATACAACAGAAACTAGGCAGTAGTGACAATGTTATGAAAACATAATGCACTGTTATTGTTTTGCATACTACTTGGCGAATAGGCATAGCACTTTACGACTTGCACCATACCAAAAAATATTGAGTCGATAAAGGCTATGTTAGCGCCAGCCAATGGCGTTAAAATTATTAAAAATAATAACAAGGGGGAATAAGGGGAAGCTGCTGATGGTGTATTTTATGAAAAAGCATCTCACAGAAGAAATCTGCTCTCTAAAGTACTTGCTGTACATTATTATTACATTGCCTCATCAAACTATAATTGTTTTTAGTACTGTACATACTATTGTATTGTTTTTCATATGATATTTGAATCATAAAATTGTGGTGTTTTCTGCAGTCCGAGCGCAGATTAATTGGGTGTCAATGAGGAACATTGCAACCCCCCGCCCTCACATCGACGTCCCACTGGGGTTAGTTTTTCCTTGCCCTTAAATGTACTCCGTACCGTGGATGTCGTTGTGGCTTGTGCAGCCCTTTGAGACACTTGTGATTTAGGGCTACATGGATAAACATTGGTTGATTGATTTTAGATACAAGTATTTTGGTTTACAAGCTCTGTCAAAGAAACAATTAAACTTGTAAAAAGCAGTACACAGTACTGTATATTTGAATGCAGGCTCTTATTAACTGAACATGACAATTTAAGCATTTCCAAGGCCACTGCAGCTACAGACTACCTTGGGCTTCAACTCAGTGAAATCTTCACTGCATTTTTTAAACACAATATATGACGATATGCACCCTTTATGACCTTATCCCTGAAGTCCCGTGTCTCAATCTAAGGGGCCAGAAGGGGGATAGAGATTGATGAGGAGCCCTTTTGATACACTGCTGCAGGCAAAAGGAACAGGAAATTGATTGAACCTTGATGAGAATTATATCAAGGGGCAGGTTCATTTGCAGCAATAGACCTGCTTCTTGCATTGGAGAGTGGTGAGACCGGTACATATGTATGATCTATGCTCGACTGTGATTCATACATCTAGGGGAGCACAAGGAAATCTTCTTTTGAAATGTTCTCTGATAAAACGACTTTAGACCATGTACTGCAGCTGTGAAGATGTAACACTGGCTTTTTGGGGAGTACTTCTTACTGAAAGGCCAAAGCCAAATTCAAGCAGTAATTATTGAACAACTAATATGCCAGGATATCTTACCAAATAGCCTGTGAATTAGACAACCACGGATATGCAGATACCTCCACTCTAATGACACAATCATACAACATCGAGACACTTTTGTCAGGTTTTTTTAATTATTACTCTCGTTTTTTTTTAACTTGCAACCACTACTTCTTACTCTGGCTGCTTAACCCTCGGAGAATAAAGGCTGACATTGTCCTTTCAGTAAATGTATGCCGTATTTTTGTCCATACTTTTGTTGTGTTCACAATTATTACCAGTTATTAAACAATATCCAAAAGCCAAACAGAAAATACAAATCCTACATTTTTGAAAATGTTTTAGGTTTTCCATCCTTTCATCCATCTTACACTTATGGGCCGCGGGGGGCAACAGCCTAAGCAGAAAAGGCCCGACTTCCCTCTTCCCAGCCTCTTCATCCAGCTCCTCCCTGGAGATCCCGAGGTGTTCCCACGCCAGCTGGGAGACATAGTCCCCCTAATGCAGACCTGGGCAAATTCAGCAGCTAAGATGAGGCACCAAGCAGTGTCGGTGGGGAGCGTTTCCACAGATTGTTTCCAGAGTGGCCAGCCTGAAATGCGGCTGTCAAAGACAGACGCAGAAGAATATTTTTACAACAAAGTTCTAAAGCTTAGTGATATATCAAATGTAACAGAGCATAAGTGTTTTGTTTTTTTTGTTTACCCTTCACGTTCATATTCAGCTGTGTTTGCAGCATGTTTATTGCGGTTTGCTTGATTGTAAAATATGTCGATCGAGAGGGTGTGACATTCATATGTTTTCAATATTCAGTGTTTTATTGTTCATAGGTAATATTGTAAATCCCAAATTCTTTACTTTTATGTACAATCTGGGTGTCTCATTCTGTAAGAGATTTAAAATGATATTCCGTTTTTTAAGGTGGTCTGTCATAACGTTTTTAGCCTTCAATCAGACATTATTGTGAGATTTTGTATTAGTGTTCCCAAAAATAGATATATCGGCCCCCATTTTTTTTCTCAAAATTTGGCCCACCGAGTGAAAATAAATGCCCAGGCCTGCAATATTGTGTCCTGGGTCTTCTCCAGAGCCTCCTACCTTTTCGAAGTGTCCTCCCGATTGACAGGGCTCCTCACCTAATCTCTAAGGGAGAGCCCCGTCACCCGTCAGAAGGAACTTACTTCGGACGCTTTTACCCGTGCCGTAATCTTGTCCTTTCGGTCATAATCCAAAACCATGTCCACAGGTGAGGATGGGAACGTAGATCAATCGGTAAATTGAGAGCTTTGCCTTCTTCACCACGACTAGGGATGTCAAAGTATGCAAATATTTTACCATGGCAATTGAGACCAAAATGATCACGGTTATCATCCATCCATCCATTTGCTACCGCTTATTCCCTTTTGGGGTCGTGGGGGGCGCTGGCGCCTATCTCAGCTACAATCGTTATTGCAGTACTTTTAAATGTTCACCAAATTTTTGTTTTTTTAAACCCACGAAAAACACATTCAAAATGATTTTGTTTTTAGAAAAAAAAACATTATTGTAGATAAAAACACTGTTCCATGTACCTCACACATAAATTGAATGTGCATATGAAAACACAAGCATTATAAACAAAGACATATTGCATAAACAAAATAATAACATAAATAAATACAAATAAATGTGAAAATTGTGCAAAATTGGGCCTCATGGACATAAGAGATAAACAACAACAAGTGTAAGAATATTGCAGGAAGGCTCCTGATGGCCATAAGTCATAACTGCACATTTTGTCCATATAAATAAAAATAAGTGTTCATTTATGAGATGTAGTCTTGCACATAGGCTGCACGATTATGGCCAATATAATGATCAAGATCATTTTGATCAATATTAAAATCACAAATATTAATCACAATTATTCATTATTTTAGGTAAATCAGTGTTGGGGTTTAAACCTGACACCAGTTTTTAATGTCTAATAAATAGGCTATAGGTAAATTCATATATATGAATTTGTGTTTTTATTCATTAATAGTATCAATGTGTCAGGGGCATAATGAAAAAGACGACGCTTAGATGGCAGCATATGTTGTTCCAAAACCTGTATGGACCTTTCAGCATTAATGGTGCCTTCACAGATGTGTAAGTTACCCATGCCTTGGGCACTAATGCACCCCCATACCATCACAGATGCTGGCTTTTGAACTTTGCGTAGATAACAGTCTGGATGGTTCGCTTCCCCTTTTGTCCGGATGACACAGTGTCGAATATTTCCAAAATCAATTTGAAATGTGGACTCGTCAGACCGTAGAACACTTTTCCATTTTGCATCAGTCCATCTTAGTTGAAGAGAAGCCGGCGGCGTTTCTGGATGTTGTTGATAAATTGCTTTCGCTTTGCATAGTAGAGCATTAACTTGCACTTACAGATGTAGCGATGAACTGTATTTAGTGACAGTGGTTTTCTGAAGTGTTCCTGAGCCCATGTGGTGATATCCGTAAGAGATTGATGTTGGTTTTTGATACAGCGCCGTCTGAGGGATCGAAGGTCACGGTCATTCAATGTTGGTTTCCGGCCATGCCGCTTACGTGGAGTGATTTCTCCAGATTCTCTGAACCTTTTGATGATATTAAGGACTGTAAATGTTGAAATCCCTAAACTTCTTGCAATTGCACTTCGAGAAACGTTGTCCTTAAACTGTTTGATTATTTGCTCACGCAGCTGTGTACCTCGCCCTATCCTTTCTTGTGAAAGACTGAGCATTTTTTGGGAAGCTGTTTTTATACCCAATCATGGCACCCACCTGTTCCCAATTAGCCTGCACACCTGTGGAATCGTCCAAATAAGTGTTTGATGAGCTTTCCTCAACTTTTTCAGTATTTATTGCCACCTTTCCCAACTTCTTTGTCACGTGTTGCTGGCATCAAATTCTAAAGTTAATGATTATTTGCAACAAAAAAAAAATGTTTATCAGTTTGAACATCAAATATGTCGGTTGTCTTTGTAGCATATTCAACTGAATATGGGTTGAAAATTATTTGCAAATCATTGTATTCCGTTTATATTTACATCTAACACAATTTCCCAACTCATATGGAAACGGGGTTTGTAAGTGGTGACAACATTCCCTACAAATCTCGTTCTGCATTGTTACTCTCGGTCACAGCAGCAGAGTGAAGGACGCTCTGTTAAAAAAAAGAGGAACATTTTTTTTTTTTTCTCCGCTGTATACTTTTTGTGTGGGACAAATGCGTCAGTCTCCAATGTTTTCCACACCTGTCGCTATCTAATAACAGTAGTGTGCTTTTAAACGCACGCCGAGACTCCACTTCAACGAAGCGAAAATCTCCTAAAAAGTCTGTGTAGTTTCCACCATATTTTCTAAAGCCAAAAACGGTGCTAGTGCGCATGCGCTGGCGCTGCTGCGACTTTGTTTCCAGGAAGTAAGCAGTGTTCCCTAAAATGCATTAATAAATTACTTTTTCTTTATGGTAATTAAAATTTTTTATTGTATTACTAACTGTCTTGAATTTTACATTATTATGACTTTACTGGGGCAGTACGGTGGGAGAGGGCGTAGTGCATCTGGGGTTTGGTGCTAGCGGGGTGTATAATATAAGCAGTATGAGTCATGGGTGCATTGCATTCTGGGTAATTCTTATGTTGCGTTTATAATGTGTTACAGAGCCGATGTTCTCCCAAAATGTGTTTGTTATTCTTGTTTGGTGTGGGTTCACAGAGTGTGCCGCGAAATAGTAAGAGTGTTAAAGTTGTTTATATCACACCAATCTGTGTGATCTGTATGGCTGTGGAACAAGACCCCTGGTTTACACATAGTAATACAACAAAAAACTCCTCCGCCATTTTGAAAATGACGACAGGGTAAGCGTCACTCGTGACCTCACGAATTTGACCCGGCGGTAAAAGTAAGCATGCGCTAATAGTTTGACCCGGCAGTAGTTCAAGGCAGGCGCATATTACATGCCCGGCGGCTATTCAAGGAAAAACGGTAGTCTTCCCAACGTTTCCTGGGTCTTCCCCGTGACCTCCTACCATAGGGAATAAGCAGTAGAATATGGATGGATGGATGGATGATTTTACTGTTTACCGTTACATCCCTAACCACGACAGATCGATACAGAGTCAGCATCATCACAATTCACTTTTTTCTCACTCGTGAACAAGACTCCAAGGTAGTTGAACTATTCCACTAGGGGCGAAACGATTTGCCGAAGCGGCATTCCACCTTTTTATGGGCGAGAACCATGGACTCGTACTTGGAGGTGCTGATTCTCATTACAGTCGCTTCACGCTCAGCTGCGATATCGAGTGAAAGTTGAAGATCCTGGCGAGATGAAGCCAGCAGGACCACATCATCTGCAAAAATCAGAGAGCTAATCCTGCACACACCAAACCGATCCCCTCAAAGCCTTGACCACGACTAGAAATTCTGTCATTAAAACTTATGAACAGAACAGATGACACATGGTTTAATTTTTACTTTTTATATTTCCTTTTTAGCTCAAATCTCTTAATCAACTTTAGTCTTAAGTAAAAATACCAAACATGTCATTTATTTATTCATTTTTAACCCTTTAATGGCCTTTTGATCAAAAGATGCCACCGTTTTCACACATTTGCATTTCATTAGTTATTTGAATAATTTAAACTTGATCTGATCAAAAGGCCTTCAAAAGGTTTGATATTTGTTTTTAGGACTAAAGTTTGAGCAAAAAATATATAAAAAAAAGAATCCAAAATTTTTTACGCCGTCTGCCAATCCCTACCACCGTTGTGTTGCGGCTCCACCGTGCAGTGAAGTAGCGCCGACTTTAAGGACGTTTCAAAGCTTAAATATGATCTACCCTGAAAACTGGGTATTTTACTTTGAAAGTAATCTGAATGTTTATTTTATTTTTGTGCATGACTTTCTGTCCAACAACAATTTTAGCTACATTGAACCGCGACCCCGAAAGGGACAAGCGGTAGAAAATGGATGGATGGATATACAATATAAAAGCTCTTTGTTTATTTAGAGCAGGCAGTGGAACCTGAAACACTAACTTAAATACCAACGGAAAGTGTTTGCCACCGGCGGTGCTGTTCCAAATCCAGGTTAGCTTCTGCTCATTTGAAAGGACAAAGTAAACTATTTGTAATTCGCATTACTAAAACTCCCCTGATCAAGTGATTACGCATGGATTCGCAAGACCTTGTAAAAGTGTAAGCTACTTCACTGTATGGCACAACCGCAACAAAAGAAGGTGGGACTGGCAGATGGCAGAGAAATTCCATGGCCTGCCTCGTTTGAAAGACAGCATACTGAAGTATTTGCCCAAACATAAATTTAAAAAATTTATGGCGACAGTGGATACAATTTAGCGGTAAGTCTAGTAACCTCATTTAACAATTGTATATGTTAGCAATGTAGTATTTTGTTAGGTTATAGCATTGGCTTAACCAATTTACATGTAGATGAGATATAAACAGGTAACTTACAAAAAGTTAAAGTCCCAATGATAATCATACTTATATGAACACCGTTTCCATATGAGTTGGGAAATTGTGTTAGATGTAAATATAAACGGAATACAATGATTTGCAAATCCTTTTCAACGCATTTTCAATTGAATGCACTACAAAGACAATATATTTGATGTTCAAACTCATAAACTTTATTTATTTTTGCAAATAATAATCAACTTAGAATTTCATGGCTGCAACACATGCCAAAGTATTTGGGAAAGGGCATGTTCACCAATGTGTTACATTACCTTTTCTTTTAACAACACTCAATAAACGTTTGGGAACTGAGGAAACTAATTGTTGAAGCTTTGAAAGTGGAATTCTTTCCATTTCTTGCTTGATGTACAGCTTAAGTTGTTCCACAGTCCGGGGTCTTGTTGTCGTATTTTACGCTTCATAATGAGCCACACATTTTCGATGGGAGACATTTCTGGACTGCAGACGGGCCAGGAAAGTAACCGCACTCTTTTACTACGAAGCCACGCTGTTGTAACACATGGCTTGGCATTGTTTTGCTGAAATAAGCAGGGGCGTCCATGATAATGTTGCTTGGATGACAACATATGTTGCTCCAAAACCTGTATAAACCATTCAGCCTTAATGGTGCCTTTACAGATGTGTAAGTTAGCCATGCCTTGGGCACTGATACAACCCCATACCATTACAAATGCTGGCTTTTGAACTTTGCGCCTATAACAATCCGGATGGTTATTTTCCTCTTTGTTCCGGAGGACACAACGTCCACAGTTTCCAAATATAATTTGAAATGTGGACTCGTCAGACCACAGAACACTTTCCACTTTGCATCAGTCCATCTTAGATGAGCTCGGGCCCAGCGAAGCAGGCGGCGTTCCTGGGTGTTGTTGATAAAAGGCTTTTGCTTTGCATAGTAGAGTTTTAAATTGCACATACAGATGTAGCGACCAACTGTAGTTACTGAAAGTGGTTTTATGAAGTGTACCTGAGCCCATGTGGTGATATCCTTAACACACGGATGTCGGTTTTTGATGTAGTGTCGCCTGAGGGATCAAAGGTCCGTAATATCATCGCTTACGTGCAGTGATTTCTCCAGATTCTCTGAACCTTTTGATGATTTTACGGACCGCAGATAGTAAAATCCCTAAATTCCTTGCAATAGCTCGTTGAGAAATGTGGTTCTTAAACTGTTCGACAATTTGCTTACAAATTGGTGACCCTCGCCCCATCCTTGTTTGTGAATTACTTAGCATTTCATGGAAGCTGCTTTTATACCCAAGCATGGCACCCACCTGTTCCCAATTAGCCTGCACACCTGTGGGATGTTCCAAATAAGTGTTTGATGCGCATTCCTCAACTTAATCAGTATTTTTTGAAACCTTTCCCAACTTCTTGGTCAGGTGTTGCTGACATCAAATTCTAAAGTTAATGATTATTTGCAAAAAAAAAAAATGTTTATCAGTTTGAACATCAAATATGTTGTCTGTGTAGCATATTCAACTGAATATGGGTTGAAAATGATTTGCAAATCATTGTATTCCGTTTATATTTACATCTAACACAATTTCCCAACTCATATGGAAACAGGGTTTGTAATTCAATATTCCTGCATGGATGTATTGTACATAGTGGCTACAAATAGGGAGACAGACATAACATGTGGCCTGTTTACTCATAGCTAAGTGGACTTAAAGGCCTACTGAAACCCACTACTACCGACCACGCAGTCTGATAGTTTATATATCAATGATGAAATATTAACATTGCAACACATGCCAATACGGCTGCTTTAGTTTACTAAATTGCAATTTTAAATTTTCGCAAAGTATCCTGTTGAAAGCGTCGCGGAATGATGACACGTATGATGACGCGTGCGCGTGACGTCCCCGGTGGTAGCGGACATGTTCTTCCAGCCCGATCCAAGCTATAATTAGTCTGCATTATTTGCATAATTACACAGTATTCTGGACATCTGTGTTGCTGAATCTTTTGCAATTTGTTCAATTAATAATGGAGAAGTCAAAGAAGAGAAGATGTAGGTGGGAAGTGGTGCACTGCAGCTGCCTTTAGCAACACAAACACAGCCGGTGTTTCCTTGTTTACATTCCTGAAGGTGAAGCTTTACTATGGAACAGAGCAGTCAAGCGAACTTGGTTCCCGACCACATGTCAACCCGCAGGTTTCGGTGAGAAAATTGTGCTAATATATCGGCTCTTACCGTAGACATTAGCGGAGCTTGCGTCTTCCTGCAGCTGCGGACTATTACCTCCTCCCACTGGAGACACTGGCGGTCACCACACCCGTGGCCACACCTCTCTTCCAGGTACCATATAATCTCACTAAAACACTAGTAACACCATAAGCAGATAAGGGATTTTCCAGAATTATTCTAGTAAATGTGTCTAATAACATCTGAGTCGCTCCCACTGCCCTCGCCTTTTTTTTTTTTTCTTGGCCTTCACTCTCAAAAATCTTTCATCCTCGCTCAAATTAATGGGGAAATCGTCACTTTCTCGGTCCAAATTGCTCTCGCTGCTGGTGGCTATGATTGTAAACAATGTGAGGATGTGAGGAGCTCCCCAACCCGTGACGTCACGCGCACATCGTCTGCTACTTCCGGTACTGGCAAGGCTTTGTTATTAGCGACCAAAAGTTGCGAAGTTTCGAGTAAATGTTCCCTACTAAATCCTTTCAGCAAAAATATGGCAATATCGCGAAATGATCAAGTATGACACATAGAATGGACCTGCTATCCCCGTTTAAATAAGAACATCTCATTTCAGTAGGCCTTTAAACTAATAATAAAATAACCTTGAGAGGCCTTTATCTGCTCGGTTCTGAAGTTTCTTATTCTTCTCTATCATCTCTTTGTGTGCAGAATGTCTCATTCATTCAAACTCATTCTCCGCTGTTGCCATTTGTATGACAATGGAGCGCATAAAACCTAATAAATAACCATCCAAAAACGCAGATAAACTATCGTATTTTTTGGACTATACGGCGCATTTAAAGTCCATCCATCCATCCATCCATTTTCTACCGCTTATTCCCTTTCGGGGTCGCGGGGGGCTCTGGCGCCTATCTCAGCTACAATCGGGCGGAAGGCGGGTTACACCCTGGACAAGTCGCCAGCTCATCGCAGGGCCAACACAGATAGACAGACAACATTCACACTCACATTCACACACTAGGGCCAATTTAGTGTTGCCAATCAACCTATCATTTCCTTTTTTTCAAAAAACGACACTGCGCCTTATAACCCCATCTTAAATCTTCATTTAAGATTTAAGGTGACCCGTTTTTCATTTTTTATTGAAAAAAATATCATTTTTGTATTTAATGATTGTTTGCTTACAATGTCATATTATTTATGTTTATTTATTTGTTCACTGCCCTAGTGTGTGACTGTGAGTGTGAATGTTGTCTGTCTATCTGTGTTGGCCCTGCAAAGAGTGGCGACATGTCCAGGCTGTACCCCGCCTTCCGCCCGAATCCAGCTAAAATAGGTTCCAGCACCCCACGCGACCCCCGAAAGGGACAAGCGGTAGGAAATGGACGGATGGATGCTCTTGCAGAGAACAAGGAAATTGGATAAATGTTATGGCTGAGATAGGCACCGCGACCCCAAAGGGAATTAACGGTTAAATAAGCTCTACTTCTTCATACTCCTTTTTGGACGTGCTGTAATAAAACAACTGGATATGTGTGATGCATTACATTGTATGGTATGCAGAAAGGAGCTCCCTTTCACTCCACCGTACACTGACTTTTATTTACAAGTTTGAATGCATTAAAAAAATACATCCGTTGTCATGTCTTTCATAATGATTGTGAACAACAAGCAAATATCCCAAAAAAAAGTGTGCTTCCCCTTTAATGTCTTTTTTGTGAGACAATTAGTTTGTTGCTGTGGCCAGGTTATCGTCATCTTGCCAGGGTGGTTTCTGTTGAAACAGTTTTTATCCTGTGCTGAAAAGTCTCCATTAGAGTATATATTATGGTGTTTGTTTATCATTATTATTGTGTCATTATTATTTATTTCCTGTGTTTTTACTCTCATTTTGTAAATGGTATGCAACCTAAAATAAATGTTGAATAGCCAGACAAAGGGCATGTTTCTGTCATGTTTTGGTGATCATGTTTAGTTTGGCTTTGTTCTGTTTGGTTTTTGCACTCTGCCAGTTCCAGCTTTTTCCACTCCGTTTTGTTTCCATGCAAACCCATTAGTTTTCACCTGTCTTCATGTCACGCACCTGATTCTTTTGGACTCATGCACCTGTTGTCAATCACCAAGGCAATATTTAAGCCTGTAGTTGCCAGGCAGTCAGCCTGGCGACACCACCCTCTACTCATCCTTGTTATTCATGCTGATGATCCATGCTGCGCTTTTTTATGCTCGTTTCTTGTCACAGTAAGTGTTTTCGTTTGTTTTTGTCCATAGTTCTGTTTTTGTGCTAGTTTTTTTTTCATAGCCAAGTTTTATACCTCTGCTGTGAGCGCCTTTTGTTCATACCCTTTGTTTTTGGAGTACCGTATTTTTCGGACTATAAGTTGCTCTGGAGTATCAGTCGCACCGGCCGAAAATGCACAATAAAGAAGGAAAAAAACATAAATACGTCGCACTGCAGTATAAATTGCATTTTTGGGGGAAAAATGTATTCGATAAAACCCAACACCAAGAATAGACATTTGAAAGGCAATTTAAAATTAATAAAGAATAGTGAACAACAGGCTGAATAAGTGTACGTTATATGACGCATAAATAACCAACTGAGAACATGCCTGGTATGTTAAGCTAACATATTATGGTAAGAGTCATTCAAATAACTAAAACTTATAGAACATGCTATACATTTACCAAACAATCTGTCACTCCCGATCGCTAAATCCCATGAAATCTTCTTCTTCGGTGTCGCCTCTGGTATGCGCCCCGCTAGCGTCCTTCCTTTCTGCTGCTCGATTGCTGTTCTCTGCAGCATATTTCACTACATCCACCTTGTAATCTGCAGTATATGATTTTGTTTTCGGTGCCATTTTAGTTCAGTCCTTCTCAGTTTTTATAAGTTACCGCCAATGTTGATGTGATCCATTTTAATAGCTCGGGCAGTAGCGTATAGCATATAGCAGTTAGCATATCATGACCCACAATGCACCTCTGCCACGACCCGCCCCCGCCAAATTCTTATTGGTTGGCGTGTGAATGACGAATGCTGACGTGTGTGTGACGATTGCTGAAATTTTCTTCGCGCGATTAAGATAAATAATATTATTTGATATTTTACGGTAATGTGTAAATAATTTCACACATAAGTCGCTCCGGAGTATACGTCGCACCCACGGCCAAACTATGAAAAAAACGTTGACTAATAGTCCGAAAAATACGGTACTTTCGAGTTAATATTTAAAATGTCATTAACTTCACGCTATGTCCGGTCCGGTCGCTTTGCACCACGGGAAAACAAACCTCACCAAATTCCTAGGCTTGACAGTTTTTAGCTAGTGTTTATTTTAGCAAACAATCAATCTGAGCATTTTTTCTCGTTTGGTGGAAAGTTGTACATCAAATTATACATTTATATAATGGAGCAAGCTACTTTTGCTGTGTGCCGTGTATCTTGTAGTGTAGCTTGCTGCAATTCTCTGGGAATAGCTTCCCCTGAAGCTTATCTACATTTCATCAAGAGTAATTTGATACATTTTCCAAGTAGCTTGCCCATCACTTCATGGAGTCTATAATAGATTAGCCTGTAAATTGTTTAGAGTTATACCACAGCTGTATTTAACCTATTTCCCTCACAATTCAAATCAAGGAACATATGTTAATAATGATAAGAAAAACAACACCAAAAGTAGTATCACAGATTTCAAGCAGTGTGTAATTCATTTGACACTACTTTCACCACGTGCATGTGATGCATAGTTTGGTTGGTTGACGGAATCGAGACCATTCCACAAAACCGCTAGTGCAATCAGCTCTGATTGTATGCGTAGCTGCATGTGATGGTGTGTGTGTGTGCCATGGACATACAGCATGCCATCTGGCAGGAGCGCCTCAGAGCAAGTGCTACTCGTCCCTGTGTGTCGGATCAGAACCACTGGGTCAGACACCCACATCACACTCGACTTCATACATGTCCAAAAATAAATACGCATCATTAATACTATAAATTCACAGATGTCTTGAGTGAATACATTAATTGTAGTCTGTAGATGCCAATCACTTTTTTTTTTTCAATTCCCTGTGTTTCATCATTATCTTCTTCCTCCATAGCAACTGTCAACTTGCCCCACAAGCACAGCCCCAGGGACAGCTGAGATCAATCTGACGGCACTCACAGATATTCATTAAGGCTGTCGTAGATTGTATAACTACAAATAGATAATAACTACAGTCGCAAAATGAAGAAGAAGAAAAGGCAAGTGAGGCAGCTTTTTTTTTCATTAGTTGTGTCTTAGAGAAGTAATCCAAAAGATTAAGTCATTGACAATAATATATCACCACCGGAAGAAAAAATATTAGTTGACTGGACTTAGTAATGCTTACATTACTTTTGAAGGGAGATAAAGAAAGAAAAAGAGAATATTAATATTTTCACACCAAATCTCCAATTGCCATAGTACAATAATATGTATTTCAACAGCAATGTGAGAGTTTGCTTAAAGACGTCTAGCAAAATTAATGAACCTTTTACATAAAAACAATGGAGGCCGAATGCCTGCTATAGTTTCATTGCATCTATTAATTTTCAAAAACGTTCTTTGAGCTATCCCCATTCTCACAGTGACGCATCAATGCCCGGAAAACAATATTATTTGCATATCATATTAGGTATCACATGCAAGTACCATGTGCAAGGGGATTTTTGATATTCTACTCCATCTATGCAATTTGTAGCCATTTAAAAATGTTTTATATCTATCGATATTCAATTTTAGACTGAATAGTCTCCATGTAAAGTGGTTCATAGCAACCTCACTAATCTTTAAAGAAAAAAAAACACATAAATGGACAATATAAACAATCACTATATCTCAGCTTTTATCCAAAGCCAATGCTTTCTCAATGCTGTTAATTCAGGTATTTAAACATATTTTCTTAACTCAGAAGAAAATGATGATGATAATAATTTTGTATAAATATATTTGATAAAGCTCAGCACATGCAGATCCAGTTGAAGTAGCTGCTCAATAGACAGCTTCTCCCAGGAACCAAATAACAGGAAGTTCTGGAGCTTCTAAATGATATTTGAGGTGGAAGAGAAGTGTGAAAGTGGGCGATATTTAACTTTGTAGTGCATATACAGAAGTACTAAATACTAACTAATAAGAATTACATTTTTATCGTATATTTGCATTCTTCTGTAGGTGCAGCACCCGTCAACCATCAGTGGCTATACGCACATGGCGACCCTCTACAACATTTTGTAGTTACCTGATATTTTCACTGAAAGCGAAACGACACCACCGTGGAACGTAATCAAAACGTCACGACGGAAAACTTAAAACAATATGTCTTAAAAACAGAAAATGCACAGCAAAACAAATGAAGACCAAATGGGCGGAAACTAAAGTCACCGTCTGTGACCGAACTGTAGAGAAACCGCCGAAAGGAAATAGGATTTAAATAATAAACAAATGATAAATGGGTTGTACTTGTATAGCGCTTTTCTACCTTCAAGGTACTCAAAGCGCTTTGACACGGCTTCCACATTTACCCATTCACACACACATTCACACACTGATGGAGGGAGCTGCCATGCAAGGCGCTAACCAGCACCCATCAGGGGCAAGGGTGAAGTGTCTTGCTCAAGACACAACGGACGTGACGAGGTTGGTACTAGGTGGGGATTGAACCAGGGACCCTCGGGTTGCCACTCTCCCACTGCGCCACGCCGTCCCTAAATACAGAAAAGCTAAACGAAACTTGTCATTAAAAGCTAAACAGAAAAAAAACAATAAGTAGGTGTCCATGCGCTAAATTAGTCCGACTTCTCAAATAGTTCGGCTCTAGATAAGCCTCCTACAGCCCATGGAAACACCTTAATCCGATTGCGTTTGGTTTCTAAAAAGTCAGACTAACACCCTTGGATTATGCGATTGGAAACCAAATCTCTTATGGGGGGGGGTTGGGTTGTGCGGCCAGAGAGGACCCTTTGTTTCGCGCTTGCGCCAGTCTCAACGCGTGGGATACAACCCAGAAGCAGATACCAAAACAATTGTTTTGAAGAGGAGACTTTTTATTTTTAAAATTGAAAGAACAGAAGATTTTGAAGTTCATTGATGGTAGAAAAAGGAAACAGAGATTTATTTCAGAAGGTAGCTAAGGAAATTTAAAATAATGGTTTAATTCAGACTCCCAAACACAATCTAGATGAGATTAAATACGAACCCCGTTTTCCATATGAGTTGGGAAATTGTGTTAGATTCATTTTCGGAGCCACTTAAAATCCCAAAAATACGGTAGAATACAGTGGTACCTCAGCTCCCAAGTTTTCTGGGTATTGAGCCGTCTTGACGGCTATCATGTTTGAGGTTATGCACAAAATTTTGAGGTTACGGGTTTCCCCACCAAAACTTAGCATAGCAAATGTGACAGAGAACCCCACATAATCTGACTGAAACATCCACTGTCTCACTCAATAGCATTTACTAATAGCTACAAGGACACTTGTTTTTCCAACCATGGGAATGAACGAAGTAAAAGTGAAGGACAGTGCTGAGAAGAAGAAAAAGATTATGTTCATTGATTTAAAGAAAGAGATTGTCAGAAGAATCGCAGAAGTTTGCTCTCTGAAGTAATTCTGTACATTACTATTATATTGCATCATAAAACAACTGTAGTGGTTAGTAGTCCATTCAATTGCATTGTTTTCATACAACGTTAGTTATCTAGAAGTTAATTGTTCTTATTAAAACCATTTTGCATGTTTTAGGGGTCCCACAAATTAAAGGAATTACATTTATTTCAATACATTTAAATTGAGAAGACTGACTTGATATACTATATGAATTTGCAAACCCCATGCAGTAAATGACCAACTAAAGGGGACCGAGGAGGAATGTTGTCTTTTCTGCCTTATAAATGTTACAATGTGAGAGGCTTGCGTTAAACAATGCCAAAGCATCAAATCATAATTTTCATGCATTTTGGCGTGAGTTTGCAAGCGGCCTATTACTTACTACACAAAGCCCCTTTTGGTGTCTTGTTTGCTGGGTAGAGGCTCGTTCTAACGCCCTAAAATTGTTCTGGAACCGAGTCCCTGGACTGCAGAAAGCTGACCCTGGGGTCACTCCTACTCCTCCGGCTAATTAAATACATCTGATTGTGAAGTTTTGGAGTAATTTTTTTACTGATAACTGATTAAATGCTCTACTAATGTGGACATTTCGAGTATGGAGCTTGCAGAGCTACCCGCCCTCAGACTGAGCATGTTATGGCTTCTGCCTGGGACTTGTGTGTCATTCATTCTAATCGAATGCCCTTCCACTCGCTCTGATGTCCATCAAATAAATACTTCTGTGTTTATTTGTCTTTACAACATTTTACACGGGATTGTTTGGTCAACCTGGACCAGTAAAAATATACAGTAGCCGTTAAAAGACTTGGTTTGAGGAAACACAAGAAAATGTAGGATACATTATTATTTTCATTTAATCTTGGCATGTGCACAATAACATTGAGTATTAAATTAAAACTTTTGAAGTTCAATGATATGGTGCATTTGATATTAACAGATATTGAAGTGTGCACATTGAGCATACAGGCTGTGCTCTCTTAGTACAGAGTGATTGGCTATACTCTAAGAAAAAACAACAGCATCTAATACAGAAAGCTTTACAAAGTAAAACAAAAAAAGATTAATATATTTAAACCAAGGCTGTAAAAATGAGAAGTTAATTCATGTGATTAATCATTAAAAATTATCTCATTAATCATGTATCAGTGCAGATTAATCACCCAATTTATTTAGATTTTAAATTTACCTTAACCACAGATGGTTGCCTGAAAAGCGGGATACATTTCACTTTAAAATACACCTTGCTGGGACATTTGAACCAAAAATTGTAGTGAATTCAAGTAAAATACACATTTCCTATACAACATTCTGACAATAAATGTATGCTATTTTTCTTAGGTAACTTAAATTACACAAGCGATTAATAACCTGGGATTTATCATCCATCCATCCATCCATCTTCTTCCGCTTATCCGAAGTCGGGTCACACGGACAGCAGCCTAAGCAAAGAAGCCCAGACTTTCTTCTTCCCAGCTACTTCCCCCACCTCTTCCCGGTGGATCCTAAGGCGTTCACAGCCCAGCTGGGAGACGTAGTCTCTCCACCGTGTCCTGGGTCTTCCCCGTGGTCTCCTACCGGTCGGAGGTGCTCTAAACACCTCCCTAGGGAGGCGTTCGGGGGGCATCCTGAGCAGATGCCCGAACCACCATATCTGGCTCCTCTCGATGTGGAGGAGTAGTGCCTATACTTTGAGCTCCTCACCAATAATGACAGAGCTTCTTGCCTTATCTCTAAGGGAGAGCTCCTCCCCACGAGGGAGTACACTTATTTTGGCCGCTTGTACCTGTGATATTGTCCTTTCGGTAATAACCCAAAGCTCATGACCATAGGTGAGGATGGGGACATAGATTGACTAGTAAATCGAGAGCTTTGCCTTCCAGCTCAGCTATTTTTTCATCACGACGGATCAATACAGAGTTCGCATCAGTGTAGATGGCGCACCGATCAACCTGTTGATCTCACAATCGACTCTTCTCTAACTCGTGAAGAAGACCCCGAGGTACTGAAACGCTTTCACTAGGGGTAGGATCGCCTCAACCTAGAGAGGGAGATGGAAAGCAGAGACCTAATCCTGCAGGCACAGAACCGGATCCCCTCAACGCCCTGACTGCGCCCAGAAATTCTGTCCAAAAAGCTGTTAACAAAATCTGTGACAAAGGGTAGCCCTGGAGGAGTCCAACCCTCACTGGAAACGGGTCTGACTTACTGCCTGTAATGCGGACCAAGCTACTGTATGACATTGATCATACAGGGAGCGAACTGCCACAATCAGGGGGTCCAATACCCTATTATCTCTGAGCACTCTCTCAGGACTTCACGAGGGACATGGTGGAATCCCTTCTCCGAGTCCACACAACACATGGTTGGGCAAACTCCCATGCTCCCTCAGGGATCCTATCAAGAGTATAGAGTTGGTCAACAGTTCCACGGCCAGGACCAAAACCACACTGTTCCTCCTGAATCTGAGATTCGACTATCCGCTGTAGCCTCCTCTTCAGCACACCTGAATAAACCTTACTGGGAAGGCTTAGAAGTGTGATCCCACAATAGTTGGTACCCTCCCCGCAGTTCACTTTTTTAAATAGAGGAACCACCACCACTGTTTGCCAATCCAGAGGCACCGCCCTCAATGTCCACACGATGATGCAGCGGCTTGTCAACCAGGACAGCCCATAGCCTCCAAAGCCTTAGGGAACTCCAGGCGGATTTAGTCTACCCCCGGGGCCCTGCCACAGAGGAGCTTCTTAACTACTTCAGCAACCTCAGCCCCAGAAATAGGAGAGTCCTCCACAGAGTCCCTAGCCACTTCTTCTTTATTGGAAGATGTGTAGGTGGGGTTGCGAAGGTCTTCGAGGTATTCTTTCCAGCGACCCACAACTACCCCAGTCGACGTCAGCAGCACGCCACTTTACATAGCCTTGACAGCACACTGCTTCCTGCTGAGGTGGGGGATGGCATTACAGAATCGCTTCGAAGTCGTCCGGAAGTTGTTCTCCATAGTTTCTTCGAACTCCTCACATGTCCTAGTTTTTGCCTCTACAATCGCCAAAGCCGCACACCGCTAGGCATGTCAGTATGTGTCCACTGCCTCCGGAGTCCCATGAGCCAAAAGGATAGGACTCCAATAGGACTCCTTCTTTAGCATTATGGCATCCCTTACCGTACACCAGCGGGTTCTGGGATTACCGCCATGGCAGACACAGACCACCTTGTGGCCACAGCTCAGATCAGCAATCTCAACAGTAGAGGCATGTAACATGGTCCACTTGGACTCAATGTCCAGGGCCTCCCTTGTAACATATTCGATGTCCTTTCGGAGGTGGCAATTGAAATTCTCTGACAGGAGACTCTGCCAGACGTTCTCAACAGACCCTTACTATGCGTTTGGGCCTGCCAGGTCCGTCCGTAATCCTGTCCCAACATCGGAGCCTACTCCACCCCTCCCTTCACCCGAGTGTCCAAAACATGAGACCGCAAATCCGATGATACAACCACAATATTTATCATTGAACTGCGGCCTAGGGTGTCCTGTACCCAGTTCCACATATAGACACCATGATGTTTTTTGTGGACAATCTGTGACAAGCACAGAACTTTGATTACAAAACAACACTGGGGTTCAGATCCAGGTGGCCATTCTTCCCAATCACGCGTCTCCAGGTTTCATTGTCGATTCCAATGTGAGCGTTGAAGTCACCCAGCAGAACAAGGGAATCCC
This sequence comes from Nerophis ophidion, assembly GCF_033978795.1. Taxonomy (NCBI): domain Eukaryota; kingdom Metazoa; phylum Chordata; class Actinopteri; order Syngnathiformes; family Syngnathidae; genus Nerophis; species Nerophis ophidion. The sequence goes on from NC_084619.1 coordinate 40,782,753, forward strand.
CTGAGAGAGCACTCTCCAGTACTCAGTCTAGGTACTTCAAAAATGGCGGGTACTCTTAACTAGTGATTTATCATGACTAATCCAAGTTCATATATGTGATTGATGTAATGTAAAAACGTATCATTTGACAATACTAATTTAAACATAATAGTGTTTCTTCTTTCAAAAGAGTAAATTGTGTGTTTATTTATATTTTTTTTAATGTAAAATATGGTTAAAATTGTCCAATCTATATGTATTAGTACTTTTTGAGTACATTCAACAATACCTTGATAATAATACACCTGATATGAAATCTCCATATACTTACATCCCTACTTACTTCTTGAGGACATTTTAAAATACTGTATACTTAAAAATATAACTCGCTACTACTGGTGGCTATAATGCAAATAGTTTGTAAAAAAAAAACAAGCAAGCATACCGAAAATGTGTTTTATTTTTTTTGTGCTCTAGCGCCATCTTTTGGGCCACTTCGCTCACTGCAGGTGCTGCAGTGTGCTTCCATTTAGTGCTTTCAACCTTAAGTAGAAGTGCCGTTCCGTCTTCTAGCCGTCCATAGTGTTAGTTCTTGTAAAGATTCTTCATTCATCACTCAAAGCAACGTTTGTAAGTTTTACAGTATTACTAAAACTATTCATGCTTACTGTACCGTCCCATGTGGAACGTCTGTAGGAATATTTTAATGCATATTTGTTTGTGCTATTGTAATGTAATAAAGCAAGCGTTGTTAGCATTAGCTAATACGCTAACTTGTTTACAAGTGTATGCGTTTTTTGCTAGAAGTTTATTTTGAACATTACAGTTTCAATATGATACATCACATATTTTCCATTTCTCTTTACAACATGTCAGAAAAGGTGTAAGAAGAAGCAAAGCGTATTCAATTTTACCTCTTTTCCACACTTAACAACAACGACAAACACATTATGGAAAAATAGTTGCACCGCAACACAACATAAACACTATAGAACGAATTCGCAGAATTCCCTGCAGCACCAACTCTTCAGGGACGCTACAATATAAACAAACGACATTCGTGGTTCTACACCTAACATCAACTGTAATGATAACACGTACAATAAAGTATCTAGTCGATATTACTGTGATTACATTGATATTTTTTAACATAAAAAAACACTATTCTTTCTTTTTTTTAATTTGTATTTTGTTTATAAACTCAGGAAATATGTCCCTGGACACATTAGAACTTTGAATACGACCAATGTATGATCCTGTAACTACTTGGTATCGGATTGATACCTAAATTTGTGGTATCATCCAAAACTAATGTAAAGTATCAATCAAACAGAAGAATAAGTCATTATTACATTTTAACATAAATGTAGATAGAACATATTGAAACAGAAAATAAGCAGATATTAACAGTAAATCCATCCATTTTCTACCGCTTATTCCCTTTTGGGGTCGCGAGGGGCGCTGGCGCCTATCTCAGCTACAATCGGGCGGAAGGTGGCGTACACCCTGGACAAGTCGCCACCTCATCGCAGGTTACAGTAAATTAATGTAAATTACAGTAGATTAATAATTCATTTTCTACCACTTGTCCTTAATAATTTTGACGAGATATTAGAATGATAAATGACACAACATGTTACTGCATATGTCAGCAGCTAAATTAGGAGCGTTTGTTTGTTTGCCTACTATTAAAAGACAAGTTATCTTGTTTGTTCACTATTTTATTTAAGGACACAATTGCAATAAGAAACACATGTTTAATGTACCATAAGATGTTTTGTTAAAATAAAGCCAATAATGATAATTTTTATGCTCCCCTTTATTTAGAAAAGCACCAAAATGTACCAAAAATTGGTATCGGGACAACACTAATACACACACACCGAGGACCCACTGGCAGAAATGTAGATCGGCGCCTATGCGATACGGTAAATCTCTGAATAAGGTTTGACATTTTAGTGGGTTTTTTTCATGTTTATTTTGAAGGGGTTATAATCATTTTGTTAAGTGCCTTTTCCTTCCTACAAGGCTGAATTACTTTTTTGTGATGGTGAATAAAACCTGTACTTATTAGGGTGCACACCTTAACTTATTCACAGAATAGCCTTTCCACAGCGGTGTACAGTTCAAGGCTTCCCTGCTCAAATGCTGTGTAAACATTGCACACATCAAGACATCAAAAAATTATCATTTTGCACAACAGCGGTGGTGGGATGCAGAATCAATTTGGACTTCTTCAAACGCTCCACTTGAAGCTGGTGGCGATTGAGTGGAGATGCTAATCGGCAAAAAGGTCTGGGTGTAATACCTCCCCTCCTATTCAGCCTGCCTGCCTGTGAAGCCGCTGTCTTAATTATCACCATAGGACATGCATCACCAGGGCAAACTCCAATGTTATCAAAGCGACAAAGCAGGCTTACAGTTGCCATTATTGCTGGCCGTTAATTGATCTTATCTTAATCACATTATCTTATTCAAATAAGGTCCTTTAATATGCTGCAGCAGAGGCGTTTTAGGCTCTCATAAAGATCCACTGAGCAGTGACGATTCAACTAATCTTATTTGTCAAGCACTGTTGCTGTTACTTGCTGCACTTAAAAATGGCTGAAGTAAGTTTTACTTGGGTTACACAAACTGCAAAAATGTCTGCATTAGCCTGACTTCATTTACAGTCATATTTAATTTTAAAGATGCAATCCATAGTTCTAAATGTGTATGTATGTTGATATTTAAAAAAATATATACTTTCTTAAACGAAAATTGTGATTGTATTATAATAATAGTATCATGGACAATTTTTTTTTTCACAAGTGTTGGTGGTTGGTTAAAAAAACTAAAATGCAAAAACAAAAGATAATGTCTTTGGTTGTATCTAAATCAGAGATGTTCTGATCAAGGATTTATGCTGCTGATTCTGATACCCATCATCCAAGAGTGAGACTCACTTATACCAATACCGATCATTTATTTGAATTAGGATGGTACATAATAATCAATGTGGCAGCAAAAACAGTTTCCATATAAAAATGCTGGAATTAGCACCAAAGCTAAATTGCACCCATTGGTAGAAAAAAAAAACATAGAGGGACAAACAATAGATACACAATAGACAAACAATAACACAACAGATACAAATAAACAAAAACAAGGAGAGGTTCACCTCTGGGAGCATGACTGGTTTGACTTCAACCAATTTTAAGGATCAATTTGAAGGACCCCATTAAATGTCAGGTAGGTCCCACCGTTTCTTATGTGCTGCGGTAAAGTATTCCATAAAGATGTGCCTCTAAAGTTGTACCGTTTGACTGAATTTAATTCTTCGCCTTTGAATACTACGGTCTACCCTGGTTTGTGCTCTGGTTCTGGTTATTTATTTATGGCGAGTTTGACATTTTAATAATATTTCCACAATATTTAGATTGTAATCCGTTATTGTTTCTTTATTTAAAAAATAGTTTAAACAAAATGAAATCAATAGTACAGCATAACCAAACAAAATCAGAAAGTACTTATTACTCATTTAAATAATTTTTGCTCTCAAAGACATCCTTTGTCCAGAAATTATTTCTCTGAATTTGTAAACAAAACAAAAAGGATTTTGAGAAAATAAAGATATCAATCTCATCTTTTTAGTATCAATCATGCACTGGTAAGGACTTTGGTATTGACACCACCAATTTATGGATTGATCAGCCGTCCTCTTAAGTGCCGTGGACTAACTGTGACAATGCTGACACACAAACAGTTGTAATATAATCATTTCTCGAGACTATTAATCTTTGATATTAGCATGCCTGTTCCTGCTTGGGGCAGCACAGTGGAACAGGGGTTAGTCCGTGTGTCTTACAATACGAAGGTCCTGAGTAATCCTGAGTTCATTCCCGGGCTCAGGATCTTACTGTGTGGAGTTTGCGTGTCCTCCCCGTGACTGCGTGGGTTACCTCCGGGTACTCCGGCTTCCTCCCAACTCCAAAGACATGCAGCTGGGGATAGGTTGATTGGCAACACTAAATTGGCCCTAGTGTTTGAATGTGAGTCTGAATGTTGTCTGTCTAGCTGTGTTGTTGCTATGATGAGGTGGAGACTTGTCCAAGGTGTACCCCGCCTTCCGCCCGAATACAGCTGAGATAGGCTCCAGCACCCCCTGCGACCCTAAAGGGACAAGCGGTAGAAAACGGATGGATGTTCCTGCTTGCTCTTGGTGTGTAGCATAGCATTGTTCACCAGTGATAATACTGTAGTAATTTATAATGATACTTAAGAACCGAAGAAATGCAGTTTATTTGCGGTAATGGCGATAGTTTTTGGTGATTGATTGCACGTGTTAACGCGTTAACTTTCATAGCACTACTAAATAGCCTACTGTATTAATTGTTCCTTTAGTTTCTTCTATTTCAACTGGTTATCACTTGATTTCCAATGAAATCTTGGAGGCAGTATTTAGAACACAGGCGGAAGTGAAAATAGTCTCATCAAAAAAACTCCCAAGATTTTGTCTGTTTTCACTTTTTAGAAAAGATAAAAAGCTTTTTTGACCCAGAAAATCATGAGTAACAAAAATAAGATGGATACATTGTAATGAATGGACAGGCAACAAACAAAACAATACAAGGGAAAATGGAGCAGCGAGGAGGGGTAGAACAATCCATTGGGACACTTTTCTTTTATTGTCTTCCTTCTTTCATCTCATATACTTTTGTTTGTTTTGTGTATTTCTCCTTTTGATAGATTGGGCTACTTGTGTGTGTTGTCCAACGAGGCGGAATAGGGGGAGGGGATCTTATTGTTTATCGTGTGTGTGTGTGTGTGTGTGTGTGTGTGCATGTGTGTGTGTGTGTGTGTGTGTATGTCCCGGTTTGTGTGATTATATTTCCAACATTTCCATAGTGAAATAGGCTAAGCTCTAATTGGTTTAACAAAGGGAGTAATTATTATTATTTTTCTTTGATTATCATTTTTTATCTTCATCGTATTAAAAATCAAATTCATATTTGAGTTCCATATCACATGCATAAATACATTTATCCTCTTGCGATATAATTGGAAGGAAAAAAAAAATCTTAACTGGTTTGTACTTGGTCTTTCCAAAATGTTTCTCTCCAGCAGGCACATTTTCTTTTCTTTTTTTCTATTGGCATTCAGGTTTTTGCTTGTACTTGTGAACCGTCACTATTATGGCTTCTAGTTGCAGATCAAAGGTAAAATTACATCTCCTTTCACGTGTAGGAGCTGTTATTCAGAATTGGTCGCAACCTTTTCAGAAAGGTTGTCCGTACGAGAGGAAGGGCGGAGATAACGCCGGAACGTGGATGGAGGGAGTAAAAAGTCAGCTGGGTGCTGGTGGGAGGCGGGGCTGAATAGGGTGGGGGCAGATGTAAAGCTGCGGTGGTTAGGAGGTAGAATGAAGAGCGATGCCACAGGAGGGCACCTGAGGTCAATAAAGAATCAATAAGAGTGGCTGAAAGTCTACAGTGAAGAAAAGAGACCGTGGCTGCTCTGGATTGTTCTTCTGCACTGGCAGCAAAGCCAAGCATGTCCAGGGGTCACTTCTTTTTTTTCGCGATGGGAGGAAAACAGCAGTTTGTCCTGCAATTTATGCAAAAAGGTCATCCCAAACGCTGATAAAATACTGTATATATGCATACTGCATAGCTTTTCTTTATACTGTGTGTCCAAATTAAACTGCAATATGGACTTACATGGACTTACAAAAGTTATTTGTGTTGATGTCTGAAGTAGTGTTGTGTCGTTCGCAAACGATTTGTTCAAATGAACGAATCTTTTGAGTGAACGTACTGAACCGAATCACTTTATGAACTGATTCGTTCCTTTCTCAGTTCAGTTGAGCTCCGCCGCGACCATGCCGGTATGAGTGGAACTGGCCCGAATCACATGAATCACGTTCGCGAACGTACTGACACAGAGAACTGACTGTGTCGCGACGTGAATCACGTCAATGACGTTCGCGAACGTACTGACACAGAGAACTGACTGTGTCGGGAACGTGTGTACTGACACAAAGAACTGACTGTGTCGCGACGTGAATCACGTGAATCACGTTCGCGAACGTACTGACACAGAGAACTGACTGTGTCGCGACGTGAATCACGTCAATGACGTTCGCGAACGTACTGACACAGAGAACTGACTGTGTCAGGAACGTGTGTACTGACACAAAGAACTGACTGTGTCGCGACGTGAATCACGTGAATCACGTTCGCGAACGTACTGACACAGAGAACTGACTGTCGCGACGTGAATCACGTGAATAACGTGAATCACGTTCGCGAACGTACTGACACAGAGAACTGACTGTGTCGCGACGTGAATCACGTGAAGCACGTTTGCGAACGTACTGAAACAGAGAACTAACTGTGTCGCGACGTGAATCACGTGAAGCACGTTTGCGAACGTACTGACACAGAGAACTGACTGTGTCGCGACGTGAATCACGTTTGCGAACGTACTGACACAGAGAACTGACTGTGTCGAGGAAGGTGACGTCACATTGAGGATCTCGTTCAGTCACTGTGTGCGACGTTCATTGGGTGCTGAGGGCTTGTGTCGTTCGCAAACTGACACACACTGAGATCTGCCGCTGGGGAAGCTGTTACTGACTGACTCATAATTCGCTGACCTGCACACAGAACTGCTGCTGCAGAAGTGATTCGGTGAACGAATCTTTTGAACAAATACATTTATGGAACTGATTCTAGTGATTCAGTACAGTCAAAAGAACTGCAGATCCCATCACTAGTCTGAAGAGGACAATCACAGAAGGCCCTCTGACTTTGGGGCAGCGTAGCTCGGTTGGTAGAGCAGCCGTGCCAGCAACCTGAGGGTTGTAGGTTCAATCCCTGCTTCTGCCATCCTAGTCACAGGTGTTGTGTCGTTGGGCAAGACACTTCACCCACTGGCTCGCAGTGCCACCCACACTGGTTTAAAAAAAAAAAGTAATTTACATAGTGGGTTTCACTATGTAAAGCGCTTTGAGTCACTAGAAAAAAGCACTATATACCGTATTTTTCGGATTATAAATCGCTCCGGAGTATACCTCGCACTGGCCGAAAATGCATAATAAAGAAGGAAAAAAACATATATATGTCGCACTGGAGTATAAGTCGCATTTTTGGGGGAAACGTATTTGATAAAATCCAACACCAAGAATAGACATTTAAAAGGCAATGAAAAATAGATAAAGAATAGTGAACAACAGGCTGAATAAGTGTACGTTATATGACGCATAAATAACCAACTGAGAAGGTGCCTGGTATGTTAACTTAACATATTATGGTAAGAGTCATTCAAATAACTGTAACATATAGAACATGCTATACGTTTACCAAACAATCTGTCACTCCTATTCGATAAATCCGATGAAATCTTCTTCCTCGATGTCGCTTCTAAACAACTCTGCCAACTCCAAAGGTATGCGCCACTTCCTCTTGTTGTTTTTTGCTGCATATTTCACTACGTCCAGCTTGTAATCTGCAGTATATGATTTCCTTTTCGGTCCAATTTTTTTTCAGCCCTTCTAAATTTTTATAAGTTACCGCCAACGATGAAATGATCAATTTAATAGCTACGGCAGTAGCATATAGCAGTTAGCATCCCATGACCCACAATGCACTTCGGCCATGACCCTCGCCCGCCTAATTCTTATTGGTTGACGTGTGTGTGACGATTGCTGACGTGTGTGTGACGATTGCTAACATTTTCTCCGTCTCTTCCACGAATTAGATAAATAATGTTATTTGATATTTTACGGTAATGTGTTAATAATTTTACACATAAGTCGCTCCGGAGTATATATCACACACCCGGCCAAACTATGAAAAAAACATTGACTTATAGTCCGAAAAATACGGTATGTGCCAAATCATCCTGCAGGCCATGCCTCTTTGGACTGTCTCCTCCCTATCACCCAGAAACTATTTTTTAGCGCTTCCATATCGAGACCACTGACAGATTTAAGTTTGAAATATATGCTACTCTTTATTGGAAAATGGCGACAGCGGAGGATTTTAGCACGCATGTGCATGTATGAGCCATTATGCCCCACAATAAGAGGATAGAAGAAAAATTTTGATTTTTTTCTTTAACTACAAATTTGAAATACAACTGAATGAAAATGGAGGGACTTGTGCAAAGCTCGGGTAAGCCTCTACCATGTATTGCATTCAAATTTTAGATAGGTATTTAGATTTCTATTATCCGAAATGTGTTCATAGATTGTATAAGTTTGAAGGTTGCCCTGTTTTTAGCGTGGAGTAGAAAATGCTTTTCTTTCATCAATCTATATTCAATCTATTTAATCAATTCTAAAGTTAATGATTATTTGCACAAAAAAAAAAGTTTATCAGTTTGAATATCAAATATTTTGTCTTTGTAGCATATTCAATTGAATATGGGTTGAAATTGATTTGCAAATCATAGTATTCCGTTTATATTTACATCTAATCTGGCGGTGGTGTCAGAGAGGAGAAGTTTAGCAAAACTCCTAGCCATCATGGACAACACCTCCCACCCACTACACTCGGACCTTGCGGAGAGAATGAGCACGTTCAGTGGAAGGCTCAGACTCCCAAAATGTAACACGGAACGACACAGGAGGTCCTTCATACCGACAGCCATCAGATTGTATAATGCACATGTTCCTTCTTGACTTCACTTAAATCCAGAATATATTCATATTATTCATATATTATATATTATATATATAATATTATATAATATATGTCATATATTATTATTTATTATTATTGTTTATTGTGAGCAAACTGTGGTGCTGAATTTCCCCCAGGGATCTAGATATATATATATATATATATATATATATATATATATATATATATATATATATATATATATATATATATATATATATATATATATATATATATATATGTGTGTGAGTCTTAATTAGAATATCCAGAGAATAGTGTTCGATACCGTGGTAGAGCGCAATATATGTATGTGTGGGAAAAAAACACAAGACTACTTCATCTCTACAGAACTGTTTCATGAGGGGTTCCCTCAATCGTCAGGAGATTTTAATGGAAGCATTCACATACCATGGTTTATATAGGGCGCAGAACAGGTAGGTACAGGCAGGCGTGGGGGCGTGGTGATTGGCTCATGTGTTACCCAGGAGTTGTTTCCGCATGCTGATACAATTTCACAGTGCTTGTTGAGGGACGACAGGTCTGGGTGGTATATAACAAACAGTTTCTCTTTTACGCATAGGTTGCGTCCTTTAGTATCACTGTTGTAAGCTGTGCTTGATGCAAGAATTTGGCATGTTATTGAATATTCAACATTATTGTCTTTGAGGTTCCAAATGTGCTTGCTGAGTTCTGTAGAATTCCGCAGGTTCTGGTTCCTAAAAGAAGCCTTGTGATTGTTCCATCTGGCTTTAAACTCTCCTTCAGTTAATCCTATGTACGTGTCGGATGTGTTATTGTCCTTGCGTGTTACCTTTGATTGGTAAACGACTGATGTTTGTAAGCACCCCCCGTTGAGAGGGCAATCAGGCTTCCTGCGGCAGTTGCAGTCTCTATTGGTTTTGGAGTGACTCAGTCGAGGGGCAGGCAGTCCTTTTGCAATTGCTTTATACCTACAGCAAAAATGTCTCAACTAATATTGACCACAAGTTCCTCACTCTGATCGACAAATACTTCCCCAAAGGCAACACCCCAAGAAAAGTATTTAACAAGAACAGCATTAAATTTAGCTACAGCTGTACGAATAGTATACAACAAATTATTTCAAATCAAAGTCAAGCAATTGGGGGGGGGCTTCAACGCTCATGTTGGCAACAAGAGTGAAACCTGGAGAGGTGTGATTGGGAAGAATGGCCAAACACCACTCTGAACCCGAGTGGTGTTTTGTTATTGGACTTTTGTGCTCGTCACGGATTGTCCGTAACAAGCACAATGTTCAAACATAAGGGTGTCCATATGTGCACTTGGCACCAGGACCTCCTCGGCCGTAGTTCCATGATTGACTTTGTAGTTGTGTCATCGGATTTGCAGCCTCATTTTTTGGACACTCGGGTGAAGAGAGGGACAGAGCTTTCTACCGATCACCACCTGGTGGTGAACTGGCTCCGATGGTGGGAGGGGATGCCGGACAGACCTGGCTGGCCCAAACGCATTCTGAGGGTCTGCTGGGAACATCTAGCAGAGTCTCCTATAAGAGAGTGAAGTTAATTATATTTATATAGCGCTTTTTTCTAGTGACTCAAAGTGCTTTACATAGTGAAACCCAATATGTAAGTTACATTTAAACCAGTGTGGATGGCACTGGGAGCTGCTGGGTAAAGTGTCTTGCCCAAGGACACAACGGCAGTGACTAGGATGGCGGGGGTGGGGATTGAACCTGCAACCCTCAAATTGCTGGCACGGCCGCTCTACCAACCGAGCTATACCGTCGAGATTTTCAATTCCCACCTCCGGAAGAACTTTGAAAATGTCACGAGGGAGGGACCATGTTCCGTGCTTTTATTCTCGAGGCGATTGATTGGAGCTTTGGCCGCAAGGTGGTTGGTGCCTGTCGTGGCGGTAATCCTAGAACCCGCTGGTGTCCACCAGCGGTGAGAGATGCCGTCCAGCTGAAGAAAGAGTCCTATCGGGTCTTTTTGGCTCATGGGACTCCAGAGGCAGTGGACAGGCCAAGCAAAGCACGGCATAGAGGTCGCGGAGGCAAAAACTCGGACATGGGAGGAGTTTGGGGACGCCATGGAAAACAACTTCCGGACGGCTTTAAAGCGATTCTGGTCCACCATCCGCCGCCTCATGCACCATCAACACCGTGTATGGTAACGATGGTGTGCTGCTGACCTCTACTGTGGCTGTTGTGGATCGGTGGAGGGAACACTTCGAAGACCTCCTTAATCCCACCAACACATCTTCCTATGAGGAAGCAGTGCCTGGGGAATCTCTGGTGGGCTCTCCTATTTCTGGGGCTGAGGTTGCCGAGGTAGTTAAAAATCCCCTTGGTGGCAAAGCCCAGGGGGTGGATGAGTTCCGTCTGGAATTCCTTAAGGCTCTGGATGCTGTGGGGCTGTCTTGGTTGACAAGACTCTGCAAGACTTCGGGGGCGGTATCTCTGGATTTGCAGACTGGGGTGGTGGTTCCTCTCTTTGAGAAGGGGAACCAGAGGGTGTGTTCCAATTATCGTAAGATTATACTCCTCAGCCTTACCGGTAAGGTCTATTCAGGTGTACTGGAGAGGAGTAAACGCTGGATAGTCGAACCTTGGATTCAGGAGGAACAGTGTAGTTTTCGTCCTGGTCTTGGAACAGTAGACCAGCTCTATACTCTCGGCAGGGTCCTTGAGGGTGCATGGGCATTTGCCCAACCAGTCTACATGTGTTTTGTGGACTTGGAGAAGGCATTCAACTGTGTACTCCGGGAAGTCCTGTGGGGAGTGCTCAGATTGTAGCTGTCCGCTCCCTGTATGATCAGTGTCAGAGCTTGAGCCGCAATGCCAGCAGTAAATCGGACCCGTATCCAGTGAGGGTTGGACTCTACCAAGGCTGCCCTTCGTCACCGATTCTGTTCATAACTTTTATGGACAGAAATCCTGTGCGCAGTCAGAGCGTTGAGGGGATCCGGTTTGGTGGCTGCAGGATTAAGTCTCAGCTTTTTGCAGATGATGTGGTCCTCATGGCTTCAACTGGCTAGGATCTTCAGCTCTCACTGGATCGGTTTGCAGCCAAGTGTGAAGCGACAGGGATGAGAATCAGCACCTCCAAGTCCGAGTTCATGGTTCTCGCCCGGGAAAAGGGTGGAGTGCCATCTCCAGGTTGGGGAGGAGATATTACCCCAAGTGGAGGAGGTCAAGTACCTAGGAGTCTTGCTCACGAGTGGGGGAAGAGTGGATTGTGAGTTCAACAGGCGGATCGGTGCGGCGTCTTCAGTAATGCGGACACTATCGATCCGTTGTGGTAAATAAGGAGCTTAGCCGGAGGGCAAAGCTCTCAATTTACCGGTTGATTGACGTTCCCGTCCTCACCTATCGTCATGAGCTTTGGGTTATGACCGAAAGGACAAGATCATGGGTCCAAGCGGCCGAAATGAGTTTCCTCGGCCGGGGGCGCGGGTCTATCCTTCACATCGAGAAGAGCCAGATGAGGTAGTTTGGGGAGGTGTTTGGGGAAGGTCCGACTGGTAGGAGGCCAAGGGGAAGACCCAGGACACGTTGGGAAGACTAATGTCTCCCGGCTGGCCTGTCAACGCCTCGGGATCAACCGGGGGGAGTTGGAGTATGTGGCTGGGGAGAGGGAAGTCTGGGCTTCTCTGCTTAGGTTGCTGCCCCCGGGACTGGACCTCAGATAAGCAGATGAAAAATGGAAGGATGGATACATAGATTTTATATATATATATCAATCAATCAATCAATGTTTATTTATATAGCCCCAAATCACAAATGTCTCAAAGGACTGCACAAATCATTACGACTACAACATCCTCGGAAGAACCCACAAAAGGGCAAGGAAAACTCACACCCAGTGGGCAGGGAGAATTCACATTCAGTGGGACGCCAGCGACAATGCTGACTATGAGAAACCTTGGAGAGGACCTCAGATGTGGGCAACCCCCCCCTCTAGGGGACCGAAAGCAATGGATGTCGAGCGGGTCCAACATGATACTGTGAAAGTTCAATCCATAGTGGCTCCAAGACAGCAGCGAGAGTCCCGTCCACAGGAAACCATCTCAAGCGGATCAGCAGCGTAGAGATGTCCCCAACCGATACAGGCGAGCGGTCCATCCTGGGTCTCGACTCTGGACAGTCAGTACTTCATCCATGGTCATCGGACCAGACCCCCTCCACAAGGGAGGGGGGGACATAGGAGAAAGAAAAGAAGCGGCAGATCAACTGGTCTAAAAAGGAGGTCTATTTAAAGGCTAGAGTATACAAATGAGTTTTAAGATGAGACTTAAATGCTTCTACTGAGGTAGCATCTCGAACTGTTACCGGGAGGGCATTCCAGAGTACTGGAGCCCGAACGGAAAACGCTCTATAGCCCGCAGACTTTTTTTGAGCTCTAGGAATCACTAATAAGCCGGAGTCTTTTGAACGCAGATTTCTTGCCGGGACATACGGTACAATACAATCGGCAAGATAGGCTGGAGCTAGACCGTGTAGTATTTTATACGTAAGTAGTAAAACCTTAAAGTCACATCTTAAGTGCACAGGAAGCCAGTGCAGGTGAGCCAGTACAGGCGTAATATGATCAAACTTTCTTGTTCTTGTCAAAAGTCTAGCAGCCGCATTTTGTACCAACTGTAATCTTTTAATGCTAGACATGGGGAGACCCGAAAATAATACGTTACAGTAATCGAGACGAGACGTAACAAACGCATGGATAATGATCTCGGCGTCTTTAGTGGACAAAATGGAGCGAATTTTTGCGATATTACGGAGATGAAAGAAGGCCGTTTTAGTAACGCTTTTAATGTGTGACTCAAAGGAGAGAGTTGGGTCGAAGCTAATACCCAGATTTTTTACAGAGTCACCTTGTTTTATTATTTGGTTGTCAAATGTTAAAGTTGTATTATTAAATAGAGGTCGGTGTCTAGCAGGACCGATAATCAGCATTTCCGTTTTTTTGGCATTAAGTTGCAAAAAGTTAGCGGACATCCATTGTTTAATTTCATTAAGACACGCTTCCAACTGACTACAGTCCGGCATGTTGGTCAGCTTTAGGGGCATGTAAAGTTGGGTGTCATCAGCATAACAGTGAAAGCTAATACCGTATTTGCGTATGACGTCACCTAGCGGCAGCATGTAGATGCTGAAGAGTACAGGGCCAAGGACCGAACCCTGGGGAACTCCACACGTTACCTTAACATAGTCCGAGGTCACACTGTTATAGGAGACGCACTGCATCCTATCAGTAAGATAAGAGTTAAACCATGACAGGGCTGAGTCTGACATACCAATTCGTATTTTGATACGCTCTAATAAAATATTATGATCGACGGTATCGAAAGCAGCGCTAAGATCGAGGAGCAGCAACATAGATGACGCATCAGAGTCCATCGTTAGCAATAGATCATTAGTCAATTTTGCGAGGGCTGTCTCAGTCGAGTGATTTGCCCTGAAACCGGATTGAAAGGTTTCACATAGATTGTTAAACGCTAAGTGCTCATTTAGCTGCTCTGCAACAATTTTTTCGAGGATTTTCGAAATAAAGGGAAGGTGAGACACCGGTCGGTAGTTTACCATGAGGTCAGGATCGAGGTTAGGTCTTTTAAGGAGAGGATGAATAACCGCTTTTTTGAATGCAACGGGAACAGTGCCCGAGGAAAGTGATAAGTTTATAATATTTAGCACTGATGGACCTAATAATACAAAAAGCTCCTTGATAAGTTTCCCAGGAAGTGGGTCAAGTAAACATGTTGTTTGTTTTATTCCATTTACACGTTGTAACAATCCTTCTAATGTTATTTCATCAAAACGAGAGAAACTATTTTGGATATTTGCAGTATCCGCCGTATATACAATCGTATCTGTGTTACTATAACCCCGTTGTAGCTGGGACGCATTGTCTTTAATCTCCTTTCTAATAAGTTCAATTTTCTTATTAAAGAACTTCATAAAGTCATCTGCCGAATGGGTGGAGCTACTGGAAGGAGTCCCTTGTTGGGTTAGCGATGCTACTGTACTAAACAAAAATTTTGGATCGTTTTTATTAATGCGGATGAGATTTGAGTAATAATTAGTTTTAGCTAAGGTAAGCATGCGTTTATAAGTTATTAAACTATCACTCCATGCTTGATGGTGCACCTCAAGTTTAGTCGTGCGCCATTTGCGTTCCAGCTTTCTACATAATAATTTCTGAGCTCTAGTTTCTTCAGTAAACCATGGCGTACGCCTTTTTGGAGCCTTTTTTAACTTCAGCGGTGCTATACTATCAATAGTTTCGCGCAGGGCGTTGTTAAAGTTGTTAGTGAGGTTATCAATAGAGCCCACATACTTTGGGAACGGTGCCATTACCGAGGGCAGTAGGTCAGCAAGAGTCGTCGTTGTGGCAGCATTAATGTTGCGGCTGCTATAGCAGTTATTATTCTTATTAGCTTGCCGAACATGAGTCTGAACTTCGAATTTTATAAGGTAATGATCGGACATTACTTTAGTATACGGGAGTATCATAACTTTGGAGACGGTGATACCTCTGACAAGCACTAGGTCTATCGTATTGCCGCTGCGATGCGTCGGTTCATTTATTATTTGTGTAAGACCACAGCTATCAATTATAGTCTGGAGCGCCACGCACGGTGGGTCCAATGGGGTATTCATATGGATATTAAAGTCCCCCATTATAATTATATTATCGGCGTGCGTCACTAGATCAGCAACAAACTCTGAGAATTCACTAATAAAGTCCGAATAGGGCCCTGGGGGGCGGTAGATAACGGCCAGGCACAGAGGCAGAGGTGTGGCAGACTTCATAGAAAGCACCTCAAACGATTTATATTTATTATTTAAGTTAGGACTAAAGTTAAAGTTTTCGTTGTATATTAGTGCGACACCCCCTCCCCTTTTGAGGTGACGGGCAATATGCGCATTCGTATAGTTAGGAGGGGATGCCTCATTTATCGCAAAAAAGTCGTCTGGTTTAAGCCAGGTTTCGCTAAGACCGATGACGTTAAGGTTGTTGTCTCTAATGACCTCATTGACTAATAACGTTTTGGGAGACAAAGATCTGATGTTTAGAAAGCCCATATTATAGGTAGTGGGCTGTTTTAAGGAGTTGTTGATGAAATTATCCGTCGTAGCAATATTAATAATGTTGCGTTTATTATGCGCAGTGTACTTAAAATAATTACGACCATATCTAGGAATTGATATGACGGGAATTTTCAGATTGTCTACTTGGCGCTGCGATAAACTGAACGCATCATAATTTGCCACCTCAGTAGAACGCATGTCTAACTCTGACGTAGTCATAGACACAGTAGAAAAAACATTTTGTGAGTTGTGTATTATTCTACGAAAATTGCTATGTGTACAGGGATCATCCAGCCTGGCGCTGGCTAGTTCTAACTTAACTGACTCCATACCCAGGCTAGCAGGCTCTGTAATTGCCTGTGACCGGGCTTGCTCTAGTGCAGTTAGTCAAATGTGGCTCAATGCGAAGTCTATGTTCCGAGACAAGAGGATAGCGCCTTCCTGGTTAGGGTGAAGGCCGTCTCTCCTCAGCAAGCCAGGTTTTCCCCAGAAAGAGGGCCAATTATCAATAAATGTAAATCCCTGTTGTCTGCAGAAGCTATCCAGCCACCTGTTAAGAGAGACTAATCTGCTATATCTCTCATCATTGCCTCTCCCAGGTAGGGGGCCAGAGACAATTACTCGATGCCTGGACATCTTTCTGGCGAGATTACAAGCCCTGGCTATGTTTCTCTTTGTAATCTCTGATTGTCTCATCCTAACGTCATTGGAGCCAACGTGTATTACTATATTCGCATAACTAGTGGTGCGGTTAGCCTTCCGTACGTGTTTACTAGACCTGTTGCGAGTTAGCTCCCTAAGATTAGCTTCAATGTCAGGTGCTCTGCCCCCGGGAATACACTTAATTTTGGCTGGTTTGCTAAGCTTTATGTTTCGGGTGATGGAGTCCCCTATGACTAAAGTGTGGTGCCCGGTAGACTGGGGTGTAGGACTAGCTAAAGGGCTAAATCTATTATGCGTCTCAACCGGTACACCGTAGCTTGTAGGCCGATTAGGGCTGCTACAAGCTGGGCTAGTTAGCTCGCTACAGCTAACGCTAGCAGATGTGTCCGCAACATCTAAAGTTACGAAATTACACTGCTCTAACTGGCGGACACGGCTCTCTAGCAAAGCCAACCTATCCATGAGTAAAGTGCACGAAGCGCAGGAAGCCATACTCACAGAAACTTTCCGTCGCCGAGTGGGGTGCCAGCTGTCTTCGGGAAGTGATGGTCATGGTGGCGGGGGAGAAGCTTCCTTCAGACCGGCGCTGCCTTTCTCCGCTAGCCTCGTTAGCTTAGCTTATACTACTTACACACATATATATATTTTTTTTATCCAAGACACTTTAAAATATTATCTTATTGTCTTTATTGGTGTAAAGTGTTGTTTTAAAGATGCTTTGAATGTTAAATAATTTGTTATGAATTGTATATTTAAATATATATTTATATATTCAAAAATAATTAAATTATTTACCTTTACAAAGACATGCAGCTGGGGATAGGTTGATTGGCAACACTAAATTGGCCCTAGTGTGTGAATGTGAGAGTGAATGTTATCTGTCTATCTGTGTTGGCCCTGGGATGAGGTGGAGACTTGTCCAGGGTGTATGCCGCCTTCCGCTAGATTGTAGCTTAGATAGACACCAGCGCCCCCCGCGACCCCAAAGGGAATAAGCAGTAGAAAATGGATGGGCGGATGGATATTTATCTTTTCAGATGACAGCGCTGATCTCCTTTTTGTATAAACGAGGGGTCACCAACGTGGTGCCCGTAAGGTCGCCCGTAAGGACCGGATGAGTCGCCCGCTGGCCTGTTCTAAAAATAGCTCAAATAGCAGCACTTACCAGTGAGCTTCCTCTATTTTTTAAATTGTATTAATTTACTAGCAAGCTGGTCTCGCTTTGCTCGACATTTTTAATTCTAAGAGAGACAAAACTCAAATAGAATTGGAAAATCCAAGAAAATATTTTAACTACTTGTTCTTTACTTGTTTAAATAAATTCATTTATTTGTTTTACTTTGCTTCGTATAACTTTCAGAAAGACCATTTTAGAGAAAAAATACAACCTTAAAATGATTTTAGGATTTTTAAACACATATACCTTTTTACCTTTTAAATTCCTTCCTCTTCTTTCCTGACAATTTAAATCAATGTTCAAGTAGTTTTTTGTTTTTTTATTGTAAAGAATAATAAATACATTTTAATTTAATTCTTCATTTTAGCTTCTGTTTTTTCGACGAAGAATAAATGTGAAAAAAATCTTCAAACTTATTATGATTAAATTAAAAAATATATATTCTGGTAAATCTAGAAATTTTGTAGAATCAAATTTAAATCTTTTTTCAAAGTCTTTTGAATTTAAAAACAAAATTATTCAGGAAAATGTAGAAGAAATTCTAACAAAGTGCAGATTGGATTTTAACCTATTTAAAACATGTCCTCAAAATTCAAAAATGAATCTTAATCAGGAAAAGTTACTAATGATGTTCCATAAATTATTTCTTTACTTTTTTCAAAAAGATTCGAATTAGCTAGTTTTTCTCTTCATTTTTCTTTGGTTGAATGTTGAATTTTAAAGAGTCGAAATTGAAGATAAACTATGTTTCAAAATTTTATTACAATTGTGTTCATGTTTTCTCCTCTTTTAACCGTTCAATTAAGTGTTTTTTTCATCATTTATTCTCTACATAAAACCTTCCTTAAAAGGAAAAAAAATGTACGACGTAATGACGGACAGAAATACCCATTTTTTTATACATATAGATTTATTTATTAAAGGTAAATTGAGCAAATTGGCTATTTCTGGCCATTTATTTAAGTGTATCAAACAGGTAGCCCTTCGCATTAATCAGTACCCAAAAAGTAGCTCGTGGTTTCAAAAAGGTTGGTGACCCCTGGTATAAACTATCTCCAGTTTGTCATACAATAGTTGGCAACATCCACCTACTCGGAGGCTTACTGGTTAGAGTGTCCGCCCGGAGATCGGTAGGTCGTGAGTTCAAACCCTGGCCGTGGCATTCCAAAGACTATACAAATGGGACCCATTACCTCCCTGCTTGGCACTCAGCTTTAATGGTTGGAATTGGGGGTTAAATCACCAAATTGAATCCCGGGCGTAGCCACCGCTGCCGCTCACTACTCCCCTCACCTCCAAAGGGGTGAACAAGGGGATGGGTCGAATGCAGAGGACACTTTTCATCACACCAAGTGTGTGTGTGAGACAATCATTGGTACTTTAACTTTCTTGGAGCACTTGGTCCTCTCAAAATGTTAAGTACCCTACGTGTGGTAGCTTTCCATTTCGAAAACACATTGTTTAATATATCTGTGGTAAATGCAGATAAACTCAGCCAGCATAGTTTGTTGTCAAATGTTTGCTACCTATTTAGCATTCATGCTAGCAACGCCATCCTCACATTCATGTTCCGCAATGAGATAATATTTTACCTGATAAGAATGTTGGTTGCTGCAATATCAATTAATTACCTCAGTTTTATTGAAAGTTCCGTCTGAGTTTTTTTTAAGGGCACAGATCACACCGCTTTAACTATCATCACACTGGCATGTGACGTGATCACTCCCCGGGCAATGCGCACCACTTTCAGGCCTTCAGGTGGTCAAGACAAACAACTGTGATTATTCATTTATGATGACGCGATAGATGTATATACACACTAACATCATTTTCATTTAAAGGGGTCATATTATGATTTTTTCTATATCCATAACATGCAATGGTATTTCTTTGGTTCAAATTTTTGCATAGTTTGTTTTACAGACTTGTTTTTAGATCTTCAATATTGAGTCTACTGACAGATATAAGTAAACACTTTACGCTACTTTGTATTGGAAATGGCAACAGCGGACGATGCATGTACAAGCCAGTCTGCCCCACAACAAGAGGATAAAGACAAAAAAGAAACTTACTGACTACAACTTTGGACTCACACAAAGTTCTTCTGGTACATCTTCACCATATATGGAGATATCTGTTGCAAAAAAGTCACAAATTGGGCAAATTCCTTTAAATGGATTATTTAAAGAAAGTATGAAGGAAGGCAAGATTGTTTTATAAATATCTCCGCAATGCCTCCATTGTGTGGTTTCAAATTGTTGGGACCAAAGCAGATCGCAAATACACAGAAACAGGTACAAATAGGTTGGAAAAGTGGGTTTTACATGGTAATTTACACAAAAACTACGCTCATACGATTCAACATTTTCGAAGATAGCTTATCTTTAAAACAACACTTTACACCAAAAACGTGAATAAAATTGTATTTTAATGTGTCAGGCATTAAGAAAAAATGGTGCTAACTGATGGTTGTGCCATCATGGAGCTAACAACATTCAGCACACCTTTCTGATTCATGAAAGGAAAAAAAAAAAAAACAACAAAAACATGTCAAAGTCACTCTTCATTAAAATTGCAGCGGATGTGTTGTGACATCCCTGACATGTGGGAAATAACGAGGCGATGCGAGAATGATAGAAAACAGCCTTTGAAGTGCGGTGTTCCTTCGTTGAAGCATCACTTTCTTCCCGTTAGAAATGAAGCCACCAATTAGGCAAATAAAGATATCAATTAGGTGGCGTAATTAAGATTGTGTGGATATATGAACATGAATGTCTCAAGGTGCCTGTAGTAATGTCTTCCACAACGGTATCAAAAGGTAGGCTTAAGTCATAGTGAGAAAAGCAGTCCGCAAGGTGATCCTTTTATCCTGGCTTGTTTATTTTGTGTCTGTCTATCATTTTCTTGCTCTCAGCGTTGAATGTATGCAAAGGGCCTTATACTTGATCATAAGTTAGACATATAAAGTTGTTTTTCTCCATTGTATGTGTGGATGGAATGCTTATTATGTAATGCTTATTATGTATCATATAAAATTCGTTCTGAAGTCAGAGAGCAGGAAGCCGCCATTAACATTAAAAGGCTGAACTACATGCTTCGTAATTAGCGGGATTGCTATTAAAGTTAAAAACAGATAATAGATAGGGGAATACAACACATCCTGTCTGACCTGGCACAGATGCCCAACACGATCATCAATTCATGCAACACACCTGTGTGCGTGACCCTGAGCCATTCAAGTTTGAAGGTCACCGGAGCGGTCGTGGGCGTCAAAGCTGCTGTACAGAAATGCCCGAGGCAAGGCCCAGAGACGGCATTGTACATATCAATTAGAAATGTGAGCTTGGTCTTAGTTAATGATGTCCTCGCATAGATTTTTCTACAAAGCAATTAATGCAGCTGTTCGTGCTGGAGGATGCCCCCATATGTACAATGTCAGAGCCCAACTCCTACACAGACATGTAGGAAGAGCCTATGTAGGAACACATGCACATTTAAAGTACAGCTGAGCTTTATGCCCACACTGCTTTTTCCACCATGATTATCTGTCTTTAAGCAACACTTTCTGAAACGATACAGTGGGTCGGGACCTAAAATAACTAAGGCGCCAACAAGTTTTCCCATTCCACAGTGCCAGGAATACTAGTTTTGTACGGTACTAACACCAATAGTCATTAGACCAGGTCGAGGAGCATAACTGGGTTTTCTAAATTTGGTTCCTGAGCTGAAAAAGTTTAACAACCCCGGCACCATTATGCTGGAGGAGAACTGATAATGAGGAGAAGGTTGAAAGATGGAGAGCACAGAACACCAAAATGCACAAAAGA
This sequence comes from Nerophis ophidion, assembly GCF_033978795.1. Taxonomy (NCBI): domain Eukaryota; kingdom Metazoa; phylum Chordata; class Actinopteri; order Syngnathiformes; family Syngnathidae; genus Nerophis; species Nerophis ophidion. The sequence goes on from NC_084619.1 coordinate 40,804,140, forward strand.
CAGGTTTCTTCGTGCGCAGTCTGGTGAGTTATATTCACACACACACGCACGCACACACACACACGAGCACACAAAAGACACCGCCACACACAGACTCCTCCAGCACAACAAAAAACAAAAAGATGCACTGCTCTCCTGCTTTATTCTTTTATTAGAAAGCACTGCAACTGACTGGTGATTAGTCTAGTGTACCTGCCTCTTGCCCGAAAATAGCTGGCAAAGGTTCCATTTCCCCGTGACCTTAAATAGAAAGAGCAGAAAGAAAATGGATAGGTGGATTTATTTATTTTTTTATCCGAACTATGGCAGATACTGTCAAAGTTAGACATGTTTGTAAACATTTGGAAAATGGGGTTTAAAATTGTATCAGCGGATGAATTTATGTTGAAAGGGACCTATGATGATTTAACCTACATTTAAAACACTTCCTTGTGGTTCAAGTATTATGTAATACTGTGGTCCAAAACCTTTTTGTATCCGCGGACCGGTCAACGCTTAATAATTTGTCCCGCGGCCTGGGTGGGGGTACCTTTTTTTTTTTGGGAAAAAGGGACGTTTTTGTCATTAAAAAGGGAGGTTTTTGTGGTTGGTCCACTAATTGTAAGTGTATATTGTGTTTTTTATGTTGATTTAATTAAAAAAAAAATATATATATATATATATTTTTTTTTTTTTTTTTTTTTTTTTTTATTTGTATTTTTTTGTATTTTTGGTTGGGGACCACTGATGTAATGGATATACGTTCATGTCAATTTGGCTCCACGGTGGTTTTTATTAACCCATTTTTTGAGTCTGTTTGCAAGATGTTCAATTCTAGAAGTGTTCCCACATTGCAAATTAAACCACGCCCCATCCTCTCCGAAATAATTATAATTTATCTTTGAAAATATATACTGTTTAAGTATTCTCCCGCCCAAAGGCAAAACCCAGTAACTCAATTTTGGTCAAAACTGAGCTGATAATAATTTTGGAGTTCCTAGGTGATATGCTTTACTTTAGTGTATGCGATATTGTAATTTGTTCCGTAAGTAAGCTGTTACGCGCATGGCAGGACCTAGCAACTACAACAACAACAAAACCTAGTATCTCAAGGGACCAATCGGAGCTTCTTTGTCAGTCGCCTTATTGTCTTTAATGAGACATTTGCACGAATAGGGGCCGACGGTCAACCTGATTATGTGATATTATGGCACGAGGGGATATTTGGAAGATTGGCCCAGGACGTTGCAAGCACCTTCATTAAATGTATTGTTCTTGATTCTTCCCCTTGCATACTCTTTTGGGCAGATAACTGTGGAGGTCAAAATAAAAACTGGACGCTGTACACGGCTCTTGCCCAATGTGCAAACGCAGAATGGGACCCACCCGAGATTGTAATAAAATATCTGGAGAAAGGGCACACGTTCATGAGAGCAGATTCAATCCATGGCTCAATCGGCAAGAAAATGAAAGCTCAAGAAAAACATCTATACGTTTGATGACTTTGTAGATCTTTGTAAGACAGCATCAAGATAGATTGGTTTTCCTTTGTTTTTCTCAAAATCAGCTAGAAGTGAGTCACTAGGTTTTGCCTTTAGACGGGAGTATATATCTTGAAGTCGTTGTCGATATTTTCGAAAATTGACTTCAAAAACATATAGATTGACCCGATCAGAGTCTGAATTGATATCTGCACACAGATATCAATTCAGACTCTGCATACAAAAGCTGCTTTTATCAACTTTTATGTCACTGTATGTTAAATGTCAGTGCTATTGTGCACATGCAAAGAGTAAAGAAATAATACCTTACCCTATCGTTTTTCTGTTTCTTCAGATCCTCTGGCCCCTCTGGCCGAAAGCCCTGCCGTCGCTGGGTTCATACGGTCTAATTCTGATTTTTTTGTCAAATCCAATCTTTTTATGTAGTCACTGATATTACAAAAATATTGAAAAGGGTTAAAGAACAAGTGATTTTGGGGGAGATTCTGATTATTTCTACTCTGCGACCTTATATTAACATTACAAGGCTCAACTTCTCGTGTGTGTATGCTAGCAGCCACAGAGTGGCTGATTGACAAGACAAGAAGGTTTACTTATGTTTGTTTTATTTCGCTATAGAACAAAAGCAACATAAATCAAAAACGTACAAGGCCAAATTTTGATGAAACGTTCAGGAAATGGCGGAAATTCGATACATAAGAAATTATTACAATTTTGGGCTGATCCAGATAACCGTCTGGATTCTTAATTTTTTTTAAAGCATTATTCACTATTGGGAGACACGCCCCAGCGGAGTTCCTGCATTCCTGTTATGAATCTGTTTTAAAAGCTCAGTTTAAAACGGAATCCCATACAAAACCATGTGAATTCCAAAGATACAAAACAATGTAATTGTTACGGCGCACCCACTTTCTGCTTCTCCCTCCTCGGTGGGAGCGCCTCGAAGCTCTGCGGGGAGCACCGTAGGACACGCCCCGCACGTGCCGCGCAGACCGCAGCTACGTGCCTCCGCCGCCAGAGGCAATCTGCACTCTACACACCCGGCCCTGACGAGACGCAGCAGAATAAAAGTTCACTCCGCTGACTGTCCAACGCCAGAATGGGACCCTGATTCAGTAAGCTTTATGTCTCTGGCTCCTGTCCTGTGTCTATCTCTCTCGCTCGCTTTGTCTCCCTCGTGCCTAGTCCTTATCTGTTCTTGTCGTCTCCTGTTCCCGCAGTACCTCCGTGTCTCAGCAGTGAGCTGTGCACCTCTCCTGCTAATCTCCCCCTGGACCTTGATTGCCTTCCTCGATCCTCAACCCCCGCGCTCGGACCTGGACTTCTGGACGCCTCTCTCTTGCCCCACAGACTTTGTTCGGATTACAGACCTATTTTGCTTCGCCCCTCTGGACTACTTTGCTGCGGCAACCAACATGCGCTTACAATAAACCTCCGGTAATTCATATTTGGTTAAATTCCACACATAGCCTTGCATCCAGACACACAGTAGCGTACACACCCTACGTATTCATCAAAGCTCAAATAAAACTCATTGAGAGAGACCTCCTGCTGTCGTGCCGTCTCCTTCCCGCTTGTCCTACGTAACAATACGTTCTGGCCAAGATAGAACCAGACAGTAGCCCAAGGTCCAAGTCCACCCCTCTTTCCCGAACTTCCTCTGCAACTGACTTGTCAGCCATGCAGTCTGTCCTCCGACAACACTAGACTCATTTCTCCAACCTGGAGGACAAGCTGGACGTCGCTTTCGCCAGCCTGTTTGCTAAGTTGGACACCCTCAGTCCTAGCCAGGCAACGCCCACTACGCCTGTCCTTGGTGCCTCTGCGACACTTGTCCCCGGAGGACAGTCTCAATACTGGGAACCCAAGATAGCCAGCCCTAAGACTTTTGAGGGGCATTTTGAACTTTGCCGTGGCTTCCTTGTACAGTGTGATTTTATTTTTCAACACCAACATTCTTGTAATGCTACCAATGGGGCTAAGATAACATTTGTGTTTTCCCTACTCACGGGACCTGCATTAAAATGGACCATGGCATCCCTTAGCAAGACTTTGGGTTTGAGCTCCGATTATGCCGACATACGAATGGAGTTCCGGGCTGTCTTCGATCACCCTTACGACAGAGGGGACACCGCTTCCAGACTTCACACCATCCGACAGGGCTCCCACTCCGTGGCCGCTTACACTCTGGAGTTCCGCACGCTGGCAGCAGACAGCAAATGGGGTGACAAGGCACGCCAAAGCACCTACAGAAGAGGTTATAGTGAGACCATCAAGGACGGCTTGCTGCAGGATAGACCGTCCTCCTACCGCGAGCTCATTGAGCTAGCCCTGCTCTTCGACCAATGACTTGTGGAACGTGAAGCAGAGAGAGAGCTTGCCTCCGTTAGCTCTGCATCGGCACCCCTCCCCCGACCTAGCGGCCGATACCTCATGAGACAGACATACACCACAATGTCGTCTCCTGCCACCACACTAGGACATTGTCTGTGGGGGCTTACTTGGACTCTGGGGCCGATGAGAGTTTTATCAACCTGGAGTACGTCCGACAAACGGGGATTCCCTTAGTTCCCCTCTACGCTTTCATCTCCACCCAAGCCCTAGACGGACATCCTTTGGGTCCCATCAATGACCGCACAATCCCCCTATTATTGACTCTCTCCGGTAACCACACTGACACCATCAGCCTCTGGGTACTTGACGCCCCAGTAGCCCATCTCATCCTCAGCCAGTCTTGGCTGTGTCAACATGACCCCAAAATTTTACCCATCGTGGAATATCCCGAAAAAAGGCTTTAAAGTGCCTCATTTTCGCTATCTTTAAATCCATCGTCCATTTTCCTTTGACGTCATTTAGTGATGCCAACATGGCGGATAGCACAGCAAAATATAGCAACATTTGCTCGAATTCACACTCGGATTTCAGCGGCTTAAGCGATTCAACAGATTACGCATGTATTGAAACGGATGGTTGGAGTATGGAGGCAGATAGCGAAAACGAAATTTAAGAAGAAACTGAAGCTATTGAGTGAATAGCTATTGAAGCTATTCGGCGATCGCCTTCTAACCAACGATTGAGTGTCGCAGGGCATCCATACATCTCTGTGCCATGTCTGTTGTAGCATCGCCGGTAAAATGTGCCGGAGCAACTTAAATCCGACGATTAGTAAGTGTTTGTTTGGCATTAAATGTGGGTGGAGTGAAAGGCTGGATTCGATTATAGCTACAAATGTACATACAGCTAGCCTAAATAGCATGTTAGCATCGATTAGCTGGCAATCATGCCGCGACCAAATATGTCTGATTAGCACATAAGTCAATAACATCAACAAAACTCACCTTTGTGATTTCGTTGACTATCGTTGGAAATGCATCTGCTTAGAGTGTCGCAGGGTATCCATTCATCTCTGTGCCATGTCTGTCGTAGCATCGCCGGTAAAATGTGCGGACGAGGGACTTTCGGATCTTTTGATCACTGGAGCAACTTAAATCTGTCGATTAGTAAGTGTTTGTTTGGCAATAAATGTGGGTGGAGGGAATGGCTGGATGCAAATATAGCTACAAATGAAGCATAACGATGGAATATGTACAAACAGCTATCCTGAATAGCATGTTAGCATCGATTAGCATGCCGTGCTAATCGATGCACACTCCACGTAAGACAACTTAAATCCGTCCCTGATCGTGTTGTTACACCCTCCGACAACACACCGACGAGGCATGATGTCTCCAAGGTACGGAAAACAGTCCAAAAAACTGAAAATAACAGAGCTGATTTGACTCGATGTTTGTAATGTGTTTGAGAAAATGGCGGATTGACTACCTAGGTGATGTCACGTTTTGATGTCATCGCCCCGAGAGCGAATAATAGAAAGGTGTTTAATTCGCTAAAATTCACCCATTTAGGGTTCGGAAATCGGTTAAAAAAATATATGGTCATTTTTCTGCAACATCAAGGTATATATTGATGCTTACATAGGTTTGGTGATAATGCCTACATACATGACGCTTATATACATGACGCTTACATAGGTTTGGTGATAATGTTCTCCTTTGATGTTCGAACTGGAAAACGGTCCACTCATTTGGAATTTTATACCTGCAACATGTTTCAAAAAAGCTGGCACAAGTGGCAAAAAAGACTGAGAAAGTTGAGTAATGCTCATCAAACGCTTACTAGGAACATCGTACAGGTGAACAGGCTAATTGGGAACAGGTGGGTGCCATGATCGGGTATAAATGCAGCTTCCATGAAATGCTCAGTCATTCACAAACAAGGATGGGGCGAGGGTCACCACTTTGTGTACAAAGCGTGAGCAATTTGTCGAACAGTTTAAGAACAACATTTTATAACAAGCTATTGCAAGGAATTTGGGGATTTCACCATCTACGGTCCGTATTATCATCAAAAGGTTCAGACAATCTGGAGAAATTACTAGACGTAAGCAATGATATTACGGACCTTTTTTCCCTCAGGCGGTACTGCATCAAAAAGCGACATCGCCGTATAAAGGATATCACCACATAGGCTCAGGAACAATTCAGAAAACAACTGTCAGTAACTACAGTTTGTCGCTACATCTGTAAGTTTAAGTTAAAACAATACTATGCAAACGCTGCTAGCTTCACTGGGCCAGAGCTCATCAAAGATGGACTGATGCAAAGTATGAAAGTTTTCTGTGGTCTGACGAGTCCACATTTTAAATAGTTTTTGGAACCAATTGACGTCGTGTCCACAGGACCAAAGAAGAAAAGAACCATCTGGATTGTTATATTCGCAAAGTTCAAAAGCCAGCATTTGTGATGGTATGGATGGTGTGTCCAATGCATGGGTAACTTACACATCTGTAAAGGCACCATTAATGCTCAAAGATAAATACAGATTTTGGGGTAACATATGTTGCCATCCAAGCAACATTATCATGGACTCCCCTGCTTATTTCAGCAAGACAATGCCAAGCCACGTGTTACAACAGCGTTCATAGTAAAAGAGTGCGGGTACTAGACTAACCTGCCTGTAGTCTAGACTTGTCCCCCATTGAAAATGTGTGGTGCATTATGAAGCCTAAAATACCACAACGGAAACCCGGACTGTTGAACAACTTATGCTGTATGTAAAGCAAGAATGGGAAATAATTCCACCTGGAAAGCTTAAAAAAAATAGTCTCCTCAGTTCCCAAACGTTTACTGAGAGTTGTTAAAAGGAAAGGCCATGTAACACAGTGGTAAAAATACCCATGTGCTAACTTTTTTGCAATGTTTTGCCGTCATTAAATTCTAAGTTAATGATTATTTGGGCTTCACGGTGGAAGAGGGGTTAGTGCGTCTGCCTCACAATACGAAGGTCCTGCAGTCCTGGGTTCAATCACAGGCTCGGGATCTTTCTGTGTGGAGTTTGCATGTTCTCCCCGTGAATGCGTACGTTCCCTCTGGGTACTCCGGCTTCCTCCCACTTCCAAAGACATGCACCTGGTGATAGGTTGATTGGCAACACTAAATTGGTCCTAGTGTGTGAATGTGAGTGTGAATGTTGTCTGTCTATCTGTGTTGGCCCTGTGATGAGGTGGCGACTTGTCCAGGGTGTACCCCGCCTTCCGCCCGATTGTAGCTGACATAGGCGCCAGTCCCCCCCGTGACTCCAAAGGGGAATAAGCGGTAGATAATGGATGGATGGATGATTATTTGCAACAAAAAAAAATTCTCAGTCTGAACATTAAATATATTGTTTTCGCAATCTATTCAATTGAATATAAATTGAACAGGATTTCAAATCATTGTGATATGTTTTTATTTACGAATTACACAATGTGCCAACTTCCCTAGTTTTGGGTTTTGTACATCAGCACAGAGGATAGCATTCTGAGAGTCCTTCTGATTTACCTTGGATAAGTAAATGCTCTGCATCAAAAGCCTAAAATCCAACTGATTATTTTTCTAAAAGACATCCTCTGATTTAGATTTTAACAAAGTGGGCAATGGAAGATGCTCCTAAAATCACAATAAGGTCTATTCAATCAGATTACAGACGGCAGAATGTGCTCCCAGTAAATGTGGACGATTGGCCATTAAGTGTCCTCTGGTTATGAAGTGGTCTCTGGGCAGCTCAGACTTTGGCAGAGAGGCCCGGCTTTACACAGCCCGGCACAGCTTGCCTCAATTGACCGGCAGCCCAGGCAGATGGCCAGCAACCAAACAGACCTATTAGCATTTGGTCTGGATTAAATCAAATGCCTGGTGTAGAGCTATCTCTGGAATAGCCTGGAAGAAGCAGTGGGAGAGGTAGGATCAGAGCTGCTGTCAAGAGACTCTACATTAAACATGCGACGCTGTTATTGTTGACTCGTATTTAGAAGTTGGCAAGAGTCATCAACATAAGGTTTTGTTGTCACTCAGCAAAGGCTAATGTTTAAAGTGATATTAATGTTTTCATGTCATATCACTCTGATGGTTTTCAAGAGCATTGCTCCTTGCAGTAATTCATAACCACCACAATAGGAAAAAAAGGACTTAAAGGGGAACATTATCACCAGACCTATGTAAGCGTCAATACATACCTTGATGTTGCAGAAACCGATTTCCGAACTCTAAATGGGTGAATTTTGGCAAATTAAACGCCTTTCTATTATTTGCTCTCAGAGCGATGACGTCACAAAGTGACGTCACCTAGGTAGTCAATCGGCCATTTTGTCAAACACATTATACTCATCGAGTTAAATCAGCTCTGTCATTTTCCATTTTTTCGACTGTTTTCCGTACCTTGGAGACATCATGCCTCGTCGGTGTGTTGTCGGAGGGTGTAACAACACGATCAGGGACGGATTCAAGTTGATTTACGTAGAATGTGCATCGATTAGCACGGCATGCTAATCGATGCTAACATGCTATTTACCGGCGATGCTAAGGCAGACATGGCACGGAGATGTATGGATAACCTGCAAATGCATTTCCAACAATAAAGTCACAAAGAAATCACAAAGGTGAGTGTTGTTGAAGTTATTAACTTATGTGCTAATCAGACATATTTGGTCGCGGCATGACTGCCAGCTAATCGATGCTAACATGCTATTTAGGCTAGCTGTATGTACATTTGTAGCTATATTTGCATCCAGCGTTTCCTTCCACCCACATTTAATGCCAAACAAACACTTACCAATCGATGGATTTAAGTTGCTCCAGTGTCAATGCGAAAGTCCCGATCATTGGTCCGCACATTTTACCGGCAATGCTAATGCAGACATGGCCGAATAGCGTCAATAGCTATTCGCTCAATAGCTTCAGTTTCTTCTTCAGTTTCGTTTTCGCTATCTGCCTCCATACTCCAACCATCTGTTTCAATACATGCGTAATCTGTTGAATCGCTTAAGCCACTGAAATCCGAGTCTGAATCCGAGCTAATGTCGCTATATCTTGCTGTGGTATCCGCAATGTTGTTTGTATTGGAATCACTGGATGACGTCACAGGAAAATGGATGATGGCTTCGCAGATAGCGAAAATCAGGCACTTTAAAACCTTTTTTCGGGATATTCCGAGACGGGTAAAATTTTGAAAAAAACTTCGAAAAATAAAATAAGCCACTAGGAACTGATTTTTATTGGTTTTAACCCTTCTGAAATTGTGATAATGTTCCCCTTTAAAATAAGCCGCCATAAAGATGCAATTATGCAGTGCATGCTGGAGAGAGACAAATATTTGCCCTTTGTGAGCGTATCCAAAGTGCACCTGTAAGGAACCAAGGAACTTTATGGTCACACCAGCACACATGAGAATATTGATACCCCAGGTCCCATATTTAGCCAATAAGTTCCACAAAAGAAGATACTCATTTAAATTGAATATGATATAAATATAATTAGCAATAGAACAGAATACATTGAAAATAGAATAGATTGTGATCCAATAGTGCAAATAGAATGTAAAAATCATGACAGCAAACCAAACTAGATAAAAGCCCAGTACAGCATGGTTGGGTCTTCTGTGCAAGTTAAATGGTCTGTTTGCCATGGTGGGGATGGGAGACTGGTAACCATTGATACAGAACACCATTTGTGTTCAGCAGTTTCTCAGTTTACTGGTCCTACAGATATCGGTTAAATAACATTTTAGCTTCACTACGTCGCATATTCTTCGGAGAGTTTTTGTTTAGTTTTTGCCCCTAATTTGGTGTTAAATTAAGTTTTACATACTGTATGTATTACAGTGCCGTATTTGTCTTATTTTCCATTGTAGTATGGTGATCGATAATAGTTATTTACCAAGCGGCATGTCCGCTCGGTGGCTAATTTTGGCCTTATTGTACTCCTCACCGTTAAAAAACTTTTGAATCGACTTCATTCACGTCTACACATTGGGGACTCTTTGACAGAAGCAATGTTAAAAAGAAAACAGTGGGACATAGCATCGTAGCAAGACTACTATCAGCTAGCAACAGTCGTCCGGCCAATGTGGAGATGAACTCTTTTGATGCGCTTAATCTTCGACATCAATAACACAGCTTTGACTTTGGTGATGTGGAATGACAACACAGACAGGCATTGCGAACAATTATGTTATACAGTTAATATTTTTAGTGACCTGGCAACAGCAAGCAATGGCGCTTGGAGGATCGTCCGGAATACTTGTGTGTACAACAGGCCCAGGTGGTAGAGAAGAAAACAACCTGGTGGCAATTCAGTGGTGCCATACCCCCCAAAACGATAATGTATACATGTATGTCAAAGCATGCAACACATGCTAAACAACAATACAGAACCAGATGTTGAGCCTCCTAGCATCAATATTCCATTCCCAAATCCACTTAAGCCCCTAAAAAAACATCGGAAATGGAATAAAAAAAGCCAAGGATTTTGTATTCATGGTAGTATTTTTCTGGTCTTTTGAGGTTATTGTACTTTGCCTCTGACATCTCCTTTGTTATTTATTTTATTCATGTAAGAAACTTCTCCATGTCCCTTCCTCCCAATTTGTACAATACTTTTCCTGTGTACTTCCTCTTCTGGGTTGAATATTGTTTACTTAATCAAACACTGCTGCCACCGAGCTGGAGGCTTGTGTATTGTTCAAGTATGACTGAAAGGACACCAAGACTGAAACTTCTACCTCCAGTAGTGCAGATGTTAGGGTATTTCAAATTTTTTAGAGGTGAATATACATGCCAAATATCATCAAAAAATAACTGAATGAGATAGTCACCAATGAACATAGTACATTTAGGGCCTGATTTACGAAAGGTTTGCATGCACTAAAACACATGCAAACTTGACAGCACATGCAAAGCTGATCCACCAAACGTGTGCTGAGTGGATTGGGTCTGTTAAGCGTGCAGAATAAGGTACGCAATCCATTTTACGTACCCATCTTCGATAATATGCCGAATGTATGCTGTTGAGCAAAACGCCCACAATACTGGGAGAAGATGCAAATATATTACACAGCACGTAAAATGTGATTTATTAACACTCATCTACGCTTTGTGAGCACTTATTAGCGTTTTATTTGGCTCGTCTGAAAAGTATGTGAAAATTGACAGTTACACACACGGCTGCAGGATCAGTGATTGCGCTGCAAAGATTGACAAGGAGAAGAGAATGTTTGTGTGTGTCAACATATTTGCATGGTTTGTCAGAAATGAAAACATATCAATACACCAACATCCTTTTATAATTTTATAAGTGTATGCTGGCTTAGTTAGGGGCTGATTAAAACATTAAATTTATGCATTTTGGTTTTTGCTATTTTTTTTATTGTGTTCTTTAAATTTACAATATATATTAACATATATCCATCCATCCATCCATCATCTTCCGCTTATCCGAGGTCGGGTCGCGGGGGCAACAGCCTAAGCAGGGAAACCCAGACTTCCCTCTCCCCAGCCACTTCGTCTAGCTCTTCCCGGGGGATCCCGAGGCGTTAACATATATCCAATATGAAAAAAAAACTGCTTACGTATGGATGTTTTACATCTTCAGCACAGTAAGCGCAGCTTCTCTCCAATAAGCGCATTTGCAGTGCTCACAAAAAAATGGGTTTCATTGTGGATGCACTACACTGCTTCTAAAATGCCCATAAAAAGTGGTAAATGTCTGCTGCTTGTTTGATAGGAAAATGCCACAG